>NC_068989.1:65075887-65078381 GCF_001194135.2 Octopus bimaculoides | reverse complement strand
ACACACACACACACACACACACACACACACACACACACATATATATATATATATATATATATATATATATTCACATGTACATATATATATGTATATATTAATATATATACATACATACATGCCTACATACTGACACACGCCGACATGTATTATATGGTTAAAAATATATTAAAATCGTCGTGTTAGGAGAATGATATAAAATTTTGTGTATAGCGATATTATTTCTAGAGAATTAACCGGTTTCGCATTTTGTTTTCAAATTTCTTTACCGATGTTGTGTAATCTATTCGTTATGGTGTGATGTAGAAGAGTTCGAAACAAGGGTTGGGTAATGAGGGATTTTTTTCGGTATAAGGGAGATAATCAAAAATGTTGGGAATGTTGCGAATCACGTTAAATTAACAAAACCTAATCATTCCGAACATTTTTGATTATTTCCCTTATACCGAAAAAAATCCTGATTACCTCCACCTGTTTTGAACTCTTCTACACCACACCATAACGAATACATGACACAACATCGGTAAAAAAAATTTGAGAAATTTGAAAAGAAAATGCGAAATCTGTTATTTCTCCGAAAACAGTATCACTATACACAAAACTTTATATCATTTTCCTAACATGAAGATTTTGATATGTTTTTTAACCATATAATACAAATCTTCTGTAGTTTTTTTCATTCTACTTTTCTTTTTATAAATATATATATATATATACACGCAGTGTAGAAGCGCTAAGCAATGTTGTGTATAAATGCTATGCTATTACCAGTTGAAATATGTTTGAGACATATTCAAGCACTTAAGCAAGCTATTCACTATATTTCGTCCTGGAGAAAATGCCTCGCTCTTGAGAAATAAGTGTATGACATCAACGCGGTTCGAAACATCTTCTAACAAGATTGATAGATGCATCCATATCGGGGTGGTTATTTCCTCCTCAGCATTAGATGCCGGAACGAGAAAGCTACGGACTGACAAGAGATATGATGTATATCTCTTCTCATGTTCCCATCATTGCCCTGTGACTGATTGAACTAATCGGTCGCTCGCTGTAAATATGATATGGAGTAAAGCGATAATCAGTGATGTGTATAAATACAAACTTGTCACAGTCCGGTGACGGGAACATAATAAGAGACATCCATCATCTCTTGACAGTTCGTAGCTTTCCCGTTTACGGTATATAATGCTGAAGAGGAGATAACAACTCCGAAACACATGCAACTATGTATGCTTAAAGCACGCTTCGAACTGACTAGATGTGTCTACAGTGAGGAATTGTCTCCTGGACTAAATGCAGTGAATGTCTTTCGTAGGGGTTTGAATATGCCTTTAGCATATTTAAGCTAGTAACAAGTTTGTTTTAATACACATTACTCCTTAGCGCTTCTACTCCGTATTTTATTTATGGACAGCCACTAATTAGCGCAGCGCGGCCCAGAACGATGACGAAAAGTAGAACCACGTGCTCATTGAACTGTTGTGGCAGTGGCTGAGTATTCCATCAATACATGTAATCTTAACGTAAATCTACAGCAAAATCAGCTTGAGAAAGCGTTTGGCATGTCTAAGCTATTGTAATAGCACTATCGATGCAGCATTTCTGCTAGTCCAGTTTCACTCCAAATAAATAGGTTATCTGAATGCTAACGAAAGATACATTTTCTCTAAAATGTCATATAGTGGAATTGAATTTGAAGGCTCGTGGTTGCAAAGCGAACAATTAAAACCTGTGTTGACTGCCCATGAAATGTTCTGAAGAATAGTCCAGCTTCTTATGTTACCATACAACTACATATGCTCAACTGTATGAATGCTTTTATGTACAGAGGGCGTTGTAAAATATATACAATTGGTATGTCATTTATTGTTGACGTTGGTGATGTAACTGAACATGTGTTCGGGAACAGTTGTAAATAATATGGAATGAATATTTTTTTCACCACTGGGATTCATGTAATCTATGTACCATCTCCAACAAAACAGTCTTCTGTAAAAATTTCGGAAACGTTATTAACAGCAACAACCGCAGTAACTCAGTGATATTATTCAGTGATGTTCATATAATGATGTTTTTCGTTACAAACGATGTATATTTGATTCAAAAGAGTCCCGGTACATCGCTAGATTTTATAGACCTCTGACAGAAAGAAGAGAAACGCAACTCAGAGACATTGGGAGGTAGCCGTAAAAGCAATGTATTACAGCTGATAATTTCACCGCCAATCTAACACAATCGGTTCTTCTACCCTAACAGACGTTATAATAAATATTTCTAACTTAAGTTAGTTACTTGATAGGTAAATATTTCATCCAAGTATGATTAATTTGATTTCCTATCTAATATATACAGTATGTTCCTAGAATACATTTAGAAAGAAAATGTCGAGATACACGATGCCCAATGAAAGAAAGCCATTATTAACACTAAGATGTTGGACTGACACCACTGACATTATCTCCCAGAACCCTTTTACTTGACCAAAGTACTT
>NC_068989.1:65070287-65070658 GCF_001194135.2 Octopus bimaculoides | reverse complement strand
TATATATATCCCTTTGTGTAAAGTATATATTTCATTACTTTAGAAGTGATGTGATACACATGTTCTCAGGGTAAAATCTACGGTAGTCAGGAAACTGATTTAAATACAGAGAGAAAAATTATGCGCTGCTTCCAATGATCGTTGTAGCCAAGTGAATATCTATCTATCTATCTATCTATCTATCTATCTATCTATTCTATTCTATTCTATCTATCTATCTATCTATCTATCTATCTATCTTTCTATTCTATTCTATTCTATTTATCTATCTATCTGGGTGGCCACTCTAGCCCGGCAATGGGCCGAGAGGAAGCTTTCCCTGAAAGGTCGGGCGGAGGTGGCGAACACGTACATCGCGTCCGTCATCTACT
>NC_068989.1:65067772-65068842 GCF_001194135.2 Octopus bimaculoides | reverse complement strand
TATATGTATGAATATATATGTTTGTATGTGTGTACGTATGTCTGTGTGAATAAATGTGAACAGAGACAGAGAGAGAGAGAGAAAAAGAGAAAGAGAGAGGGGGAAAGAAGGAGGTGGAGAGGGTGTGATGTTGTCATAATCAAAAATGTTCTGTAAGATAGATAAAGATATTGATAAAATCTCAAAACTAATTCCCAATAATCATATCTTGCCATTTGCAGGTGTAATAGTCACATAGAAAAAAGTATTACAAATATTAGAAGGGAACAATTAAATGATAAAAACATCTCACTCAATTTAAAAGAAATATTTCCTTATAAACATACATCTTATCATGTTGCAGCTTCGTTAAATCTACCAACGGTCAGGAAAACATCACTCTTTTTTTCCCCCAGCCTTTCAACAAAAGTCAGTACTATTGACGACAATCTTAAGCGTCTTCTCTTACCAAGGAAGAGATACAATGAAATGAAAATTTCATTGAGACAGACGGCGGAAGAATTCTAAGATATCGGAATATTAATGAAACCAATTTTAATAAATATAAAAGCTCATTGATGTGTACGTATAATTATTAGATTAATATATACTGGGGAATGTTATTCTTATAAAAGTAAATGGAATATAATTACATATTCGTACGTAGAATAAACTGACTGTCCAGTTGCTTAAGCATCGAACAAATTACTAGACTTAATCGCTGTGTTCTATATAGAAGCAAGAAGATACAATAAGAGTTATTACTGAAACGAACGAGAAACTGTATTCAAACTAAGTATTAAACCGCATCTAAATACTATTTAGATGCAGGACCGCATTTATCCATAAAAGGAATGACTCCATTAAAGCGTCCAATGTCGTCTTATTTCAAATGACTGCAACAACGACGGAAAATTCAAATGACATATCAATTACACAAAAGAATTCCAATTTGATACCATCTAAACGTTTTTACATTTTAGTTCTTGTCCTTGTCAGACTTACACTTGACATATTATATGTGCGTGCGTGCGTGTGTGTGTGTGTGTGTGTGTGTGTATACATACACATGCATACGCATATATATATAT
>NC_068989.1:65060969-65066073 GCF_001194135.2 Octopus bimaculoides | reverse complement strand
GGGGGAGGGGATAATAAGGGGTAAGGGAGGCGGAGGGGATGGTGGGGGGGTCGTCGTCGTGATGCGTAGAAAAGAGAAAACGAAGTAGAAGAAGAAGAAGAAGAAGCAGAAGAGGAAGAAGAAGGAGGAGGAGGAAGAGACTATAAGAACGACAACAACATAAGCAGGAGCAACATATAGAGAGAGAAGGAGAGAGAGGAAGAGAAAGACAGAGAGAGAGAGAGAGAGAGAGAGAGAGAGAGATAGGTTGCAAGGCAAACAAAAGTGGAAGAACCGTTTAAGCTTGTGAAGGTTTCACAATCTTAAAGTTTTTCAGAGTAATTTTCTAGTCAAATATTTTCATGTTGATAGTTCGATAGGTTTTTGGAATTAGAAAGCGAATGTGAAGCAGAGAAGTAGTTGTGTTTAAGATAAGCATAGGTTTTTGGATGAATAGCAAAGCAATTTCTGTGAAAATGTCTCTAAGGTATATATCTCAGAAAGACGTGAATTTGTGACAATAATAATATGTTATATAGAGAGGGGAAAAAAACCATTCAGAATCGCTGAGCAAAAAAGAAAAAAAATCGATAAATCTCAGTTTAAACAACAGCTAAAGGCTGATGGATTTTAAGATTATATCATTTTAAATGTACAATTAAGGTAGATATTATCATATATGCATGTATATATATATATATATATATATATATATATATATATATATACATATACATATTCATACATCGAACGTGTATTCTATTCTAGAATTAATTTAGTAAGATCGTAAAGAAGCTGTTTGTTTCAACAAATTTTGATTTATTAAATGATAACGCATTTAAATGTACTTGGGAGTGTTTATTGAGGTCACATAGTTAACTTTAATATCATCTACTAGTAGAGGTTTTATGATACTTTAATTCTATATCATACTCCAGACGAATGGTTTATTAGTTTTGATATAAGTTTATGTTGCTTAGACTAAATTCTATAATATATCTAATAGAGTTGTAATATAGTCTATGATACAGAGCAAGTTTGTAACCCTAGTAATATGTTAATGAAGCTGGTAATAGAATATATATGACAAAAACTGTGTCTATATCATTATATATATATATACATATACATACGTGCATATATGTGTGTGTGTGTGTGTGTGTGTGTGTGTGTGTGTGTGTGTGTGTGTGTGTGTGTGTGTGTGTGTGTGTGTGTGTGTGTAGGCATGTATGTATGCACGCGGTGTGCTGAAAAGTTCTTAACTTCGTGTAAAAATTACATGAGGAACAGTTAAGTAATGATTTTATTCAACATATTCCCCTCTCAGGTTCACACACTTATTGTCGGAAAGTTGGGCCTCCAGCCAGGTTTTACGTGATATCCTTAAAGCCAAGAACTTTTCTGCACACCTTCGCGCGCGCGCTTTTGTGTGTGTGTGCATATATATAAGGTAGAAAGTATAGTGGATGATAACAAATGGTTGAATATTTACGGAAAGAAAAATTTGTTTCTCGACACAAGTACGAATACATAAATAAAGAGGCTTCATTGATCGAAAAATTTAAGCCGGAATTAAATATAAAACCCATACTGAAAATTAAAGATTTAACCCAACTATTGTAAGCATCAAGCGCGGACCAATATAAAAAAAAATACAGATTTACCTCCCCTCTACTGAAAAATACCTTGGTTACAAATTATCCCCACCTAGCAAAAAAAAAAAAGATTCAAATTCAAAAAATTCCTCCAAAACTCGTGATTTGAAAAGCGATAGCGAAACCGACAATTATGTTGGAAGAAAAATCTTATTTTGTAAGATAATACTTTTGTCATTATGATTGTAATATAGTTTTTAGTCCTGTAAAATAAATCTGTGTTTTTTCATCTTATCTGTTTCCATATATATATACACACAAACATGGAGGTTTAGTTCACAAGTAACCTTAACGGATTGCCAGGGTTCCTAGGCTATAGACAAAGACAGAAACCATTCTAGATTTCCGATATAACGGATGTATAATTGTTAAAAAGGATAACAAACGTTATGCCAAGACAAACATTTGAAGTCATATACGTTATTATTATTGGAAAAATTCAAAGTCTTACAGCTGTTTCTGAGAATCTTAGAGTATGAGATATTCCGTCATCGGAGACAAATAGGGAAAATGAGAATGGTATAGATTAATGAAATAACGACATAGAGAACAGGAGAGAGAGGATAGGGAGATGGGGAAAGAGAAGAAAAAGAAGTATAAGAGTTCACAGTTCAACATTCCGATCTTGTAGATATTAGTCCGTAAGTCCTTAGGTGCAATCCTGTGTAAAATCATGTAGGTTAAAGTCTTGATGGTGTAACTGTCCAGAAATAGACGCGAACATTTCCACGTTCCGTAACAGAATGGTAGCAGAGGTGGTTATTAAGGGGTAAAGAGAAAGAATAATAAATAAATAGAAAGAGAGGTAGAGAGAGTGAGGGAGGAAAGCAAGGATTGGTATGAAGGATAAGATAAGGTATATAAGAATGTAGTGCACAAAACATGGTGTACAAAAATAACCAAGAAATAGATAAATACATAAAGGTAAATAAGGAGAGAGGAGGAGGAGGAGGTAAAGGAAGATAACGTAAAAAATAAAGTAAAATGAAAGGAATTCAAAGAGATGCCAGTGGTATTCTTCTAGCGTGCAAGGACTGATGGGGATATCTAGTAGTAAGTGCTTGTGTTTTATGTCTAAGGTCAGTGACTTTAGGAATATATGTGCTTGTACATACATATCGGTACATGTATGTGCATATATATATGCATGCACTCACACATAACCAATCACCCACACATGTATATCAAAGATGAAAATGCACTGGGATTTGTTTAAATGTTTTTGCTTTTAAATTTTTAAAGACTTAACTGGTTTCACAGATTTCTATGATTTTCAAAAGTTGAGAGAGAAAGACGTGGAGGTATGCTGCAACTTCCTTACTTTTAACTGGAATTCAAAAATTCTCTTGCTTTATAGAGAGAACATGGCTCAAGTTAGTATCTGTTTTGGATACGTTTGATTGATCGAGGATGATCACGTGATCAGGTTTTAGAAATTTTTGTAAGTTCTCCGCTACACCCGTTCTTTAATGTCATGCGACAATATGTTTGGTATCATTATTTAAAGTTGTCACAGTTGAGTGAGCACAACCATACACGCATTGTAAATACCTAGTCAAAGGACAGATATATATATTAGAATCATTTTGAATTGTTTTCTGCAGTTATACTCTTATATAACTGAGTACAGATCAACGGATCAAAATACGCACACATACATGTTTATATGCAAAGTATATCTACTACCACATACACTTTCACTATAGAAACATATCTACTTTGTTTAATACCAAGATTGAAATTTCTTCTTCTAGAATGATGGGATAGTATTGGCAAATAGACGGTTTCTTCCAAGCGGAGACTCACACACACACACATACACGTAAACACACACACACATACACACAAACACACGCACACAAATATAGACACACAAACACTCTCACAGCCACAGGTATAACTTGAATATTTCAAATGAATTTCACAACTGTCGCTACGTAATACAGACGGATAAGAAGGCTGGGGATTATTTCTTGAAAGCACTTCAGCTTAAGTGAAAATGAATCTCAAGGTCGTCCATCTCTGCTACGATAACAAATGTTTAAGATAACCGTTACAAAGTCTGACCAATGAATCTCAAAGTTTCTTTACAACACGTAGCATAAACATATACGTACATGCACACACGGAGACAAACAGACTGATAGATTGATTGATTGGTTGATAGATAGATAGACAGATAGATAGATAGATAGATAGATAGATAGATAGATAGATAGATAGATAGATAGATAGATAGATAGATTGACATACAGCATAACAATCAGGCAGACAGATGGATGGATAGACAGAAAGTAAGATATCCTTCTCCGTCTGTGTGTGTGTGTGTTTGTTTGTGTGCGTGTGTGCGTGTGTGTATGTTTGTGTGCGTGTGTGCATGTGCGGGTGCGTTCGAGCGTGTGAACATACCCGTAAGTACGCTGATAGTCTGACGGCGCAGATGGACACAGTTTTGGGCGTCCGTTTAACATCGTTGATGTCTTTTGAGAGGAAATCTGCTGCCTTGTTATTCATCTCTATTACACGAGCGACTATCATCTACTACATTCAGGTTAAATGATGTAAAAGATACGTTCAGACAGCTCAATTCGGTCTCACACGTCTTTGTGTTATGTGTGTGTGTGTGTGTGTTTTACTATTATCATATAGAGAATTGAACCTGAAGACGTGAAAATCTTCTTCAAATAACATTCGTAAGAAGCTAAGATGGTATATAAAACATACTTGTATACAAAACAGCTTATATATTAGTTGGATTACATCCGTATTAATACAAGAAGAGTAGAATTAATGTTAGAGTTTTTTCTTATTGAATCATATTATTACAATCTTATCCACGTTCTAAATCACTTGTTTTGGAATCGTTTTCCTTTTCTATTGTGTGGTAAAGAAGTTCCTTCTGTCTTTCCTCTAAATGTCATTTAATAAACACAACCCATTTCATAAACCACGCGAGCGAGGTTATGTTGAAATCACGGAATACATTATGGTGGATGTGAACTATTTTGGCTCATAAACTTATTGAGTTAATGGCGAATATGACTAGATGGGGAGCGGATAAACATACAAAAGGCTGTCACCAGCTACGATGAATCAGTTCAGATGGGGAAATAAGGGTTTCATTTATAGTCTTGGCGTGCACAGGTGAGATATTTCCCCCAGCGAAAGGCCGATGTGACTCAAAGCCTGGCTTGATATTCATACCTCGTCGGCGTCTGGCGTGGAAGGCTTACATCATTCCGCGCAAATCGACTGACCTGCATGGATAAATACACTCGATAATGTGTGTGTGGGGTGGGGGTGGGGTATATGTGTGTGCCACGTTTAGACGTTACAAATATATTTAATAACAGAGGTGACTCAGGTGGTTGCACCATTGCTTTACAAAAACTTATGTGATGCCTAAAGAAGAAACGAGCATTACTAATAATTGTTACAAATACACATACACACATACACACACACACACA
>NC_068989.1:65053485-65060877 GCF_001194135.2 Octopus bimaculoides | reverse complement strand
TATATATATATATATATATATATATATATATATATATATATATATATGTGTGTGTGTGTGTGTGTGTGTGTGTGTATACATACATGCATATATATATATGTATGTATGTATGTTTATTTATATATATATGAGTGCGTGAGGATGTGTGCACGTTTAAGTGTTTATATATGTTCATGAATACGTGTGCGTTTGCGAGCACTCGCTTGTCTTTTTGTTTTTCTGTTGCACGGGTAAATTTCTATATACATCACCGAACAGAGTGTATTTGCGGCCTCACAGTATCAATTTACAGATCAATGACTCCTCGGGGTTCAATAATATACTGAAACGTACTGAAATCTCTATTTGGCTCTAAAACTAGTGGCGCCTATATGGACGGCATTTAAAGCGGAAGAGTGAACATCGAGAAACTATAAATTTCTACATGGAAAACGAAACGAATTAAAAATAAACAACAATTCAAATAATAATAATAATAATAATAATACAAATAACACGAAACGAAATATTAATTTCTTTTAGACATGGATCTATTAATGTTGAACAAAGATGAATATAAAAAAATATTCTCTGTATTGCAAATATTCGAATGTCTAATAGTCTGATCGTAAACTTCACGCTACTTTAAACTTTAATGGATGGTGGTTTTTGTTTGTGGTACTTTCATATCTCTCTGTTAATTCATTCAGGACATTGAAACATTGAACAATTTAAAGTTTTCTGCTTATATAATTATTTCATTGATATTTTGTTATGTTTAATGAGAATAAACTACCAGATACTAAAATGCACGCAATTAATGAGAAATAGAAGATTTTTATATTGCACGTATGAGAATATATTTACAAAGTCTATGGGTCTTAAAGAAATAATACTATTTCTTTAGTAAAACGATAATATTTGTTGCTGTTGTTTTAGCCGCTGTGATTCCTCTCTTTATTATATTTTTTACGATGAACTTTTTTGTAATTTCCCAGCGCTGCCTTCAATTAATTTATCTCTATTGAAATATTGCCAGATACCAGAGTTTAGATTTAGTAATTCTTCAGAAAAGAACATGTCAATCAATACCTACTAATTAAATGCAAACATTCTCTGTGGTATTTTTCTGCGCAAAATTCTCTGTAAACTTTCTCCTTCATACAGAAGCGTAATAGATTTAGAAACCAAGTGTCTGCATTGTTTGCTTGTCATCTCGTAATCAGCGGTATACTTCAATAATTGATTAGAATTATTGAATTTAAAAGGGGAAAGAATTAGTATGAACATCCTTGTATTTTCCAAGGGTAAAAGGGATTTATATGAATTGAACATATACATAGATGTGATTGTGAACGGCAACAGCGAATTCGTGCGCCTGGGAACGCTTTCACTGTTGTTAAATTTAAATATTCTAATGCATTTGGAAAATTTTGAATCTCAATGCTGTATATGTGTTCATTTTGAGTTCTCAATTTGTCAGTTTAAAACTGTCTCTTGTTATATTATAACGACACCAAATAAGTTATATGTTTTTTTCTGTGTCCATTAAGCATTACGTCTAGCAGGATACGAAACAATAAAATATGGTTGGCTATTAGACAACCTATCAATATAATTTAACTCTGGCTCTAGCACTGTGCGTTTTACTGCTAAAATGGATAACCAATGTAACACACAAGTCTCTTTAAGAAGCTTCTCTGAGACAAAATAATACAGCTAGTGCCATTCCACGTATGGATATACATTAAATATTATACACACAGGTATTATAATCTAATGCCATTTCAAATGTGTATATTTATTTTGAGTCTTTTCTCTCTTTATTTTTTTCGTTCCATCAGTTTGAATATAAATACGTTTCAATATTTTAAAAGAGTCCAAAATGGCCTTAATCGAAAGTTTCGGCTTACTGCTTCTACTATTGAAATATCTTTATATTACAAGCTAGTAGTATTTAGCATTCGTGATTTCTACTCAACTATTAGATAATTTGGCTTCTCCATATTTTGCCTTTTATTTACATTATTTACATTTGACGGATATTTGTCCTCATCTTGTTTGTTGTTAGCACAATTTTTCGGCTGATATACCCTCCAGCCTTCATCAGGTGTCTTGGGGAAATTTCGAACCTGATGAAGGTTGGAGGGTATATCGAACCTGATGAAAGATGGAGGGTATATCAGCCGAAACGTTGTGTGAACAACAAACAAGATGAGGACAAATATCCATCAAATGTAAATAATGTAAATAATGTACATAATTCCTCATCTCTTAAATATAGAACTGTATCGTTGACAGTTCTTTAGTTGTTGGGTTTTTCTTTTTACTAAGACAGACAGCTGTAAACTACACCAGTAATTTGAACAAGTTTACGTTGGAGTTTAAATTATGCAAGCCATCTCTAGTTTGAATGATCTATACGGCTATAGTACATGATAAAATATGAAAATAGCATAATTGATTACGATTGCGCACTCTTATCAACACTGAAGCATATAATAGATTCTATAAGCGAAAACAGATAATAGACATCTTTGGTACTGAAGTTCACACATTACACTTTTTAACCTTAAAAGAGATGTCAATGGAGGATAGGTGAAATATGAAGTCTTCGATATGAAACGTTAAGAACTAGCTAAGTTAAAATTATATTGAATATTGGTCTGTTTTCTTTTAGATATACTACTCAAGATTTCTGTGAGAGGATATATGGTATTGAATGATTATTCCTTATTGACAAACTTGATTTGCAATGGAAACTATATTGTCTGCTGTACTTCCTATTGGTAACATCCTCAGCAAAAACAGAAACTGCTGAACTGAATTGCTTCCATTCTGAAATTTCATTCCCCAATGTTTTAATCTCAAAACTGAGTGACGTTGACGTTTTCTGTTATTTTTTCTCGAGGCTCCTAAAATAAATACAATTAATAACAGACGTTATTAATTGCGCCACGGCTTTACAAAAATGAATGTGATGACTAAGTGAAAAACGAATATGGCTAATAGGTGCAGGTGTGGGCGTGTGGTAAGAAGCTTGCTTCCCAGCCACATGGTTCTGGGTTCAGTCCGACTGCATGGCATTTTAGGTAAGTAGTTTTCTACTGTGGCCGACCAACGCCTTGTAAGTAGATCTGGTAGGCAGAAACTGAAAGAAGCTCGTGATATATATATTATATATGTGTGTTTGTACGCCACCACAGTTCGTAATTCACCAGTGTTGGTGTGTTTACGTCCCCGTATTTTATCAGTTTGGCATAACATCATTAGCCATCTTTTGTTTCAGTATATTTCATACCTCTGACATTATATTACTCAACTGAAGCTTAGACGCCAGCATTTTTAAAACCAGTAAGTTGCGTTTTAAGGAAAAGTTGAGTGCGTCTTCTAGCAGATTACAAAGTCACAACGTGACTCTCTTCTCAGCTGTAATCGTTGGTATGCGGCTTCAGGAATTCCAACCTTGGCCACCGGCATTTTCTGGAGTTTGTAAGACTGCATTATCTAATATCTTCTTTCCTGATTTATGAAGGCATGCAATATTTAATGACAACTTAACTGCTATTTCTAATGCTCCAAGTCACTGCAAAGCTTATCCTTAACGAGCCTTTTCTCTTAATCATAACAATTAGGCATATATTTTTTCAATTCAAGACGTGCCCCTGTAAGGGCTTGAATCGTTGATTTTTCTTTTGTCTACTTCTCACGCACTCTTCAGACCATTAATGGCCATGTTTATATGATGTTTAAAGTGCTAGATTTAAAATGTTGTGGTCATAAAAGTTAAATTTTTATGAGCAATTTCCTTTCTTTAGTCATTATTCTGTCAGTAGAATCAGGTTCTGATATGTTTGTGTTCAGTTCTTGCAATCATTTCTTTTCGTTTTGCTTTGCTGTGGAGGTTATGCACCGGTCACTTATAGAATGGATATATTATAGTTTACTTTTCTTCTTTCTTCTAAGAAGAGGTGTTAATGAAACCCTTTGACATGTTCAGTTGCCAGGAGAAGTGATGTGATGTTCATCAAATTCCTCTCATTTTCTCAATCTCTCTCTTTCTCTCACTTTCACTTTGTCTTTCTCTCTCTCACTATCCCTCACCCTCCTTCTCCAACTCTCACTTTCTATCTCCCCCTCACTCCCAAATGAAGTAAAATCCCTTAGCCTCAGATTTTCTAATCTTCCTAGCAACCGAACCCAACTTAACACAGTCTTCTATGAATTCTTCCATTGACTAATTCTTGCCGAGAAAAACATCCATTACTGATCCTTCGACTGACGCATTTGAACCTATGTTGTCGTCGAGGCTGTAGTAGTAGTAGTAGTAGTAGTAGTAGTAGTAGTAGTAGTAGTAGTAGTGATTGTTGTTGTTGTTGTTCCCTTTTTCTTCTCCTTCTTCTTCTTCTTCTTCTTCTTCTTCTTTTCCTTCTTCTTCCTCTTCTTCTTCTTCCTATTCTTCTTCTTCTTCTTCTTCCTCCTCCTCTACTACTACTACTACTACTACTACTACTACTTCTTTTTCTTCTTTTTCTCCTTCTTTTTCCTCTACTACTACTACTACTACTTCTTCTTCTTCTTCTTCTTCTTCTTCTTCTTCTTCTTCTTCTTCTTCTTCTTCTTCTTCTTCTTCAGCTTCTTATCCCTTTTCTTATAATTATCATTACCATTAATCTTCTTTCACGGGCACATAGCGTAATGGTTAAGAACGTGCGCTACTAACCCCAAGACTGCGAGTTCAATTTCAGGCAGTGTCTTGAATGAATAATAATGATAATAATGATAATAATAACATCAGCAACAAAAATACCTTAGGAATGAGAACACAGGGTTCGGTTCAAAATTCTAACAAGGCACATGATGAAGGCTGGAGAGTAAATCAGCCGAAACATTGTGTTAACAACAAAGAAGATGAGGACACATATCCGTCCAATGTAAATAATGTAAATAATATACAGAATTCCTCATCTCTAAAATATAGAACAGCATTCTTTCCATTTTATTTCCATTTCTTGCTGAGTGTCTTCGTAACACCTCGGGCAAAGAAACTCACTGTACATACTGGTAGGCCATTAATATAAACATATCAGATTGTTCATTTACAAAGTCATGTGATAGGAAGAAGTGGAGGAAAGACACAGTAAAGACGCAGGAAAGAAGGGAAAAATGGAGAAATGAAAGAAGATAACAAAGAAAATAAAGGGGCAAAAGGAAAGAAAATTCACAGCGACAATGCTCTTCTCAATACGTGAGACGTTCCAGTTAAGACAATCTTTTGCACGTCCTGCATGGATGATAAACCAGGGATCATCTTGAAATAATTTTCAGTTCCCTTTTTGGTCATTCCAAGTGCTCCTACAATCACTGATACAGTAACCGTTTTGAGATGCCACGTGTTTTCGATTTCAATCAGCAAAGCTTTATATTTTCTGAGCTTATCAAATTCTTTTGCCGAGATATGATCACATGGCATGCTCATGTCAATCAATAAACAGATTTTATCATTTTGGTCTTTCACAACAATATCTGGTTTATTAGGTTTGATGGTCCACTCTGTATATACTGGAAAGTCCCAAAGAATTGCTACATTTTCTCCCTCAGTTACAGTTACTGGGTGGTGCTTGTACTATTTGTCAGCAGTTTTGATTTTATAATGCCGACATATTGTCTAGTGTAGATATTGGCGACTCTATCATGTCTTGGGTTATACTCTACTGGTGCTAAAACATTACACCTAAAGATTAAATAGGTCAATGTTTCGATGTCATCGCTGCAGTATCGGCACTTTGGGTTTACTCCACTTTTCATCACATTGGTTTCGTAGTTCCGGATTATTTTTATTGTTTTACTTCTCAGAACGCTCGGTTTCGTTTGTTCTGTGAAAGCGTACATCACACTTCTGTCAGAGGTCTCACAGAGTCTCTTTCCAGACATTATCAGCATTGATATTTGGTTGTTAACTATCGTGGGAGACATTCAACATCCAATTACCAATCGCAAAATCCTAGCTGTCTCCAGCAGAGTAGTTTTTTGGTTTGATCTGCTCTCATCTTAACTCCGATTTCGCTGCCATATTACTCGAACTTGGTTATTAGTGATCCGAGTGCCCCTACAAATACTGGAATGACAGCCACTTTCCTCATAGTCCACATTCTTGCAACTTCGTCTTTTAGTACTCTCTAGTTTTCAGTATTTTCTAGTTCTTTGTTACATATGCGTGCATTCTCAGGTATTGCAATATCTATAATCTTGGTTTCCTTTTTTCCTTTATCTACCAGAACAATATCTGTTCTCTGAGCATCGATTAGGGAGTCACATTCGATTGTAAAATCCCACACTATCTTATATTCCCTGCTCTCGGTGACTCCTTCTGCCTCATGTTAGTACCATTTCCCTGCTCTGTTCAGCAGACGAACTTAGCCACGTTATCATGCCTCCTTTTGTAGTGTTTTTGGGCCAAATTCCTACACTCATTCACAATATGTGAGATTGTTTCGTTTCTGCTCATACACATCTTACAGAGGGGCGATTCGATACTCATATCTATTTGGATATTGGTGCAATTGGTTCTTACGGCATGTCGCTTCTGCGCTGCATATCAATGCATCTGTGCATCCTTTCGGATCACTTTTTCTTAACCATCTCCACTATCTCTTAGCCATTTTGCCTTTTCCATCGATTTCTTTAAGGTATTACCCATGCAGTAATTTCATTTTCTAAATGTTTACTCTTTCTTCTTCATCTTGTTTCTTAAACGTTTGTGGATGCATTACATTTTCGGTAGGTATTGTATTGTTAATTCTGACTGCGGCAAGTAAGGATTCACTCTGCTGTTTGATATAACATTCCAAATTGTTCTTTTCGTTGACAACACAGATCTTCGATCCTATGAGGCCTCTTCCTAAGCACATACAGTATGTCAGTATCACATTTGAGATGTAGATCCTTGTTGTCATCACTTTTCTGGCTTTCCACTTAGCAACACCTGCGCCATATCGCATTAATGAAACAGTTGATGTGTTCACTGCCCTTATCTTGTTTTTTTCCATTGAGCCTACTTCCCATGATTAATTTGGTTCCTTTGAGATATTCTCAACTAAAGCTTTCCTTCATTTCACTTTCCTTGATTTTGTCGTATTCCAAAATCCCCAGATATTTATACCCATTAGTCTCAATATCCCTGATTTTCTCGCCGTTAGGTAGCTCTACACCATCAGATGACACTACTTTGTTTTTTCTTCTTCCTCTTCTTCTTCTTCTTCTTCTTCTTCTTCTTCTTCTTCTTCTTCTTCTTTTTCTTCTTTTTCTTCTTCTTCTTCTTCTTTTTCTCCTCCTCTCCTTCCTCCTCCCCTACACTCCCTCCTCTTCCTCTCCTTCCTCCTCCCCTACCCTCCCCCTCTTCCTCTCCTTCCT
>NC_068989.1:65049374-65053112 GCF_001194135.2 Octopus bimaculoides | reverse complement strand
CTTCTTCTTCTTATTCTTATTATTACTACTACTACTACTACTACTACTACTACTACTACTACTACTACTACTACTACTACTATTATTATTATTATTATTATAAATGTGGCGAGCAAAATTATTAGCGGCATTTATTCAGTTCTTACGCTCTAAGTTCGAATTCTACCGAGGTCAGCTTTGTCTTTCCTCTTTTCGGGTTCGATAAAATAAGTACCACTTACGCACTGGTGCCGATGGAAACGACTTATCCCCTGCCCACAAGATTTCAGGCCTTGTGCCCATAGTAATGAGGATTATTATTGTTATTATCATCTTTTCAATGCAGCAAACACAAAATGATTGATGCTGGTTGCACAACAGAACGATTACAAAAAAGATTTAACGGACATAGGTACGACGTCAGGCTCAATAACAGTGGTTCCACGGAACTTGCGGAGCATTTCACATCAAACGGGTGTAAATTTGAAGAAGGCCTGAAGATGCACATTCTCAAAAAAATATCCTCATTCCACTGCGCTTTCGCTCCTCAAAACCCATAAGGATAGCTATAATTGTGAACTTTTGACATCTCAGCCTGGATGAATTAATAAAATGATAAGTGATTCCCCCTATATTTGCACTAAACATTTTGACTGAATAATTTCTTTCCTCAATTCTCTTTCATTTTTTTTTTCTTTCCTTCCTTCCTTCTGCTGCTTTTGTGAAAGACCAAAAACTGATGATGTTTTATCTGGAAAGAAACGCAGTTATTCCAGTTTAATTATGCATGTTTAGGCATTTCCTATCTTTGAATTTAATTTCATTTTATATTTTGAACTTGTAAAAAGCGTCATAATATTATTCATTGGTTTCATTTTCATTTTAATAAACAGAGCCAATCTCTATTTATTACCAATAACAGTCGGCCTCTTCCTCTTGTTTATTATTATTATTATTATTATTATTAATATTATTATTATTATTATTATAAAGGTGGCGAGCAAAATGCTTAGCGGCATTTCGTCCGGCTTTATGAGCTGAGTTCAAATCCCACCAAGGTCGACTTTGCCTTTCATCATTTCGAGATCGATAAAATAAGTAGCAATTGTTTACTAGAGTCGATGTAATCGACTCACCCCTCTCCCAAAATTGCTGGACTTGACCCAAAATTTGAAACGAATATTATTATTGTTGTTATTATTATTATTATTATTATTATTATTATTATTATTATTATTATCCAGTAGTCAAATTTTTATCTCGTGTTTTCATTGCACTACTGAGTGCAGCTCTGTGTGCCTTGTGTATATGCTGTGGTTTGTTGTGATGTTCTCAGTTTTACTGTATTAAAAGTGTTTTGCGTAGGATGTGTGAGGTGCCTAGTGCTATTTTCTGTGTTATATATACTTGTTAGTACTGGTGTTTTTGTTATGTATCTGAATATTTTTTTATCATACCTAATGCACCTACTATGTTAGGAACTGTTTCTGTCTTTAGACTTCACATTCGAGTTACCTCTATTTTTAGATCTTTGTATTTTGAAAGTTTCTCTGTTTCTTTTAGAAAACATTGTCATCTGTTGGTATTGATACATTGATTACAAGGCATTTTTTTTCTTGGTGATCTCTAACAACTATATCCGGCCAATTGGCCTTAATTTCTCTATCTGTGTGTATTGGCATATCCAATAGTATGGTGACTTTTGTCATTTTCTGTGACTTTTTCTGACTTTTCTGTTGTTATTCCATAATGTTTGCATAGCTTCCAGTGTATATAGGTCCCAACTCTGTCGTGTCAGTGAACATATTCCTTCTTAATCAGGACTGGACAGTCAGTGACAATATGATTTATTGTTTCTTCTCCATTTGCACACATTCTGTAGTTACTTGTATTTCTTTTCATTACATGCTTTTGATAATTTCTGGTGGGAAGGCTTTGATCTTGTGTACATTTCTTTTCATTACATGTTTATTATTATTATTATTATTATTATTATTATTATTATTATTATTATTATTATTATTATTATTATTATTATTATTATTATTATTATTATTATTATTATTATTATTATTATTATTATTATTATTATAGTCGGCGAGTTGGCAGAATCATTAGCACGCCGGGCGAAATGCTTAAAGGCGAGGTGGGAGAATCTACTACTACTACTACTACTACTACAACTACTATTCTATTTACTTTGTAAGAATTATAATTAAAATATTGTTTTGCAATCTGTTTCAGCAATCTAAGCTTATAAATAAATGATAATAAAAATTAAAAAACGAAAATACGAAAGAAGATAAAAATGACATGCAGACACCTGTTGCATGAGTTTGTGGTTGATTTCTTATCTAAACATTATTAATATTAATTAGTGATTCGGATTAGGAAAAATTAAATATTTGGCAGTGTTTCTCTACTATAGTTAATTATTCATACATATAATACCATGTATGTTCTATTTATCTATCTATCTATCTATCTATCTATTTATCTATTTTCTTGCTATCTGCCGACCAGTCAGTTGATCAGACTATCTATCTGTTCGTCTATTTATCCGTTTGTGTATGTATGTATCTAGCTGTCTGTCTCGCTGAATGATTTCCTCTTTATTAAAAGGGTAGTCATAAAAATTAAGTTAATAATCCGTGCTGTATCTCACGCTTCACCGTCTAAATGGCTATGTCTACATATATATATATATATATTTGACTAAACTCTTCAAAGTGGTGCCCCAGAATGGGCTGCAGTTCTATGCCAGAGGCAAGGAAGCAAAATATGACCGCAGACACATGAGTGAAACAAATAAAAGAACAAATGAATCTATGTTCAAGCCCACACGTTCTCTTATAGATAGGTGTCTGTAGAAAAAGCAGTGTATTATTTCTATATAAGCTTATAGCAATACCGAAAGAATATTCTTTTCTACTCTAGACACAAGGCCCGAAATTTTTGGGGAAGGGGCCAGTGGATTGGATCGACACCAGTACGGAAATGGTACTTAATTTATTGACCCCGAAAGGCTGAAAGACAACGTCGACCTCGGCGGAATTTGAACTCAGAAGATACAGAAAGAATATTATATTAGTTTAAGGCAGTGAGCTGGCAGAATCGTTAACACACCGAGCATTTCTACTATCTTTAGGTTCTAAGTTCAAATTCCGCCGATGTCAACATACCTTTAATCCTCTCGGGATCGCTAAAAGAAGTAGCAGTTAACCACTGACAGCGATCTAAGTGACATACACCTCCCATAAAATTGCTGGTCTTGTGCCAAAATTCGGAATTAATATTATATTAGTTAATTTTTTTTTCCTAAGATGATGAGCATGGACAATTCAACTCTTAAAGTGTCCGTCTTTAAGATACTATAAAAGAACAACTTCTTACATGTGCTATCTGCCTAACTAAAGTCTTCTATAAATACAATGGCATTATACACATTCACACACCATAGATCTCTATAAAACAATTTAAAAAAACATAAACGATGATGATGATGATGATGTTGATGATGATGATGATGGTGGTGGTGGTGGTCGTCGTCGTCGTCGTCGTCGTGATGGTGACGATTGCAACTGTGGTGATAATAGTTATTTTCAGAGGAAAAAATACCTGTACAAAATATGTAGTTTAGTGTAAATAATTTATGCTATTATTCTATTACTTGCTTTAGTCATTTCAGTGCGACCATGATGGACCAACGCCTTGAAGGGTTTTTAGTCGAACAAATCGACCCCAGGACTCATTTAATCC
>NC_068989.1:65042860-65048584 GCF_001194135.2 Octopus bimaculoides | reverse complement strand
ATATATATATATATATATATATATACATATATATATATATATACATGTGTGTGTGTGTGTGTGTGTTTGTGTGTGTTAGAAAAACATTAGATAAGGCCAGTCTACGGATTAAAGTAGTAGAAACAGCTGACACGACACTTAAACAGATGACATAGGCTTACACATTGCAATAGACAGACCGAGTCTCAACAGAAAACACGAATGGAACAATAACACCCATCACCTCATCACACAACACGATGACTAAAGACAGAAGGGAGGTAAAAACAGATACAAACAGTGTAATACACGCGCAATAGTCAAATATGCACATACCTATGATAAATATCAAGAAATAGAGATATATTAAAACAAAATCTGTATAAAGGGCACTGATAAAAACAACAAAGGGAGCGAACCCATGTACACTCACAAACACAGTAATTTCACAGACGGCCACAACAATATCAATAACACGACCAACAACGACAACAGCAACAGGGATAACAATAATAGCAACAACAACTACAACTACACATACAAACACAGAGAGATGCAGGAACGTTACCAAAGGTCGGGTTCAAGGCAGCAGTAGCGGTAACAGGGTAGGGGATGGGGCTGACGGGAGTGTCATGGTGCTACTAAGAACAATGACACAAACACATGTACCACACACGGACAGAGACGCAAATGCATGCGCATATAAGGATACACAACATCGAAGAACAGAGTGGAATAAGGGGAGGAAGAGCACACACGAAGACGGTCAGATACGCGTGACAAAAGATTTGAGGACAATGGACATGAGTTAGAATAAGAACTGCAATAAACGAGTAAAGAAGGAATAGATGGTGTGTGTGTGTTTATTTGTAAAAAAAAAATACCAAATGACCAAATGACCATCCCGAAATACAAGGTTATATATATATATATATATATATATATATATTCTATAGACATGATCATTAATAGACCATTCTTTGGATGTAAACATGACTTGGCTGAAGATTTGGTACACATATTTAGATGCATGCATATATATGCTTACATACATAGACACGTGCATGAATACATTTACACGCACGCACACACATATATAAATGCACACATACACGTACATACTCTTGTACATACATACAAACATACATACATACATACATACATACATACATACATGCATACATACGTACATACATATGAACAAACATTGAAGCTTCGAGTGAATTGGTATTTTAGACAATGAAGAAAATCTCGAACGCAGGAGAATAGCTGTAAAATAATCCTAAATGGGCGGATAAAATGCCTAATCTTGTAAGCTGCTTTTTGTTACGTACAAGATTTTCTTCGTTTCTGAAATACTATATTACTCTTTTACATGTTTCATCTCTAAGGCTGTGCTCATGCTACGGCACTGCCAGTGGAATCACTCCTTTAATGGTCAATTCTTTGTGATCGGCTTTTGGTGAAGGAGGGAGTTCGACATTGCTGCCCTCTTTTGAATGTTCTGCCTTGCCATTGGTTCTTCTGGGACCTTGGATAGCAAGCAGTCTGGTGGTTTCTTGAAAATATCTACCCCTACTCCATGAAGATCCCTTAAATGTTTTGGCAAAGCGTTGAATAGATATGATCCCTTGAATCCCAAGCTATTGCAGTACGTCCCCGCTCTGGATGGGATAGCTTGTAACTTTGGAACAGTTCAGTGACGTCTAGTTCAGACTCTTGTATGGCTCTCGATACCAAAGTTTGGTGGCAGCCCCTTCGGTGTCTTCCATGCATATATTGCTGCACACCTTTCCCATCTTCGCTCCAAAGAGTAGCCACACGCTTGAAACTCAGAGTACGAAGGAGTCTGAATCACACTCTTTTGATCTCTCTCTGTCTCTCTCTCTCTCTCTCGATATATATATATATATAGCAAAAGAAAGACAGAAGATGGAATATACGAGCATTTATTATTAATCACGGCAATTGTTTCGACACATCTAGCATCGATTTGTATGTATATATGTATGTATGGTTGTATGTATATATGTATGTATGGTTGTATCACAGGAAAAAAAAACCGCGCTCAGTACGGGAATCGAATCTACGATCTACCGATCGTGAGTGCAACACCCGAACCACTAGGCCACATGCCTTCACGCACACTTGCACACGTGCACACACAAACGCACACATACGCACGCACACGCATACAGACACATAAACACATACACGCACATACGCGCGCATGCGTATATATATAGGAAGAGAGAGAGGAGGAGAGATTTGCTGAAAAGCTAACTCTGAGACAGACAGATAGTAAGACAGATCGACAAAGTCAGACTGACAGAGGCAGACAAGCAGCCAGACAAACTGACAGACAGACAGACAGACAGACAGACAGACAGACAGACAGACAGATAGATAGATAGATAGATAGATAGATAGATAGATAGATAGATAGATAGATAGATAGATAGATAGATAGATAGATAGATAGATAAGCAGACTAGCATAACTGCAGCAATATGCAATCATACATAGGAAAAATAAATGCAAGTATACGACTAAATACAATAACAGACCAAAGAGAAATTTTTAGTTTCACATAAGGTCTAATTATTAATTTCTAAATAAGCATAAAATGGTACCAGAATGTAAAATATGCTAGACAATGGCTTGATAAGATGCCATTGTTTCAGCTCTGTAGCTGCTGGCAGTCACTCTTCAGTCTCACGTTTCCTTTCCTCCTTTTTCTTCCTTCTACCCTCTTGAGAACACTATGTTAACCTTGATGGATCAATCAATATGACATTTTGTCATATTTATGGCTTTCTGTAAACGGAGACGGGTTTGCTATTTCAACTCCCAAAACTAGCGTTTCTTGCTTTTGGGACGATTCAAAGCGACAGGTAACGAAAATAACAACGGGAAACTGAGGATTTTATAAAGAGAAAAGAAAACAATACTGTGACATGAGTCATATGACGTGTTAAAAATAAAATGTCATAAGAGTAAGATGGAAAATTCAAAAATAAATAGAGAGAAAAAAATAAGAAAAGTTATTTTAAAACGTTTCTCCTGTTTCTGCACCAGACTGTGACGTCAACTGCATGTCCCACATATAATGAATATAATAAAATAGCATGATTAGCAAGATTCAGTTAGTGTAAGAGATGTGAAGCAAGTCAAGTGAACCTGAAAGTCAAGCCTGAGAGAAGAAATTTCGACATACATTGAATACCAACATAGAAAAATAGAATAGACGAAAACAGAAAAAGTGAATAGAAGAAAAGTTAGAATACACTACCAAATAATTCTTTAATTTGAATATGTGTTAAATCTTTTAAACAAGAAAAGTTAAAGATACTGTGTGCAAAAAAGAGAATATTTTCAGATGAGAGAATTTTTTAAAGCCCTTTCAGATTTTACGATCATATATATCGGAAGTAACTGTGAAAACTGACCATTCAGTTCACGTGCTCTTCTTCTCAAACAGGCTCCTCAGTCTACTGGACTTGTTGGACTGACGTAATTTCGAATTTGGAAGAATATATATATAAATATTATTTCGGTGATATTCTTCTTGGAAATGATTGCTAATTAGTTCTGACAATTTTTTTTTTCTCAACAATCAGACATAAACAGAAGGAAAAAAAAATATTAAAAGACACTTTTCGTTACAAGGACACAGGCTCTTTCCTTACTCAGTCCAGCAACAGTAGAGACTTGGCTTGCTTCATTGTTTTTCTAATTTTATTCTCAATAAAAGAATGAAATTGGAAAAACAAACCTTTTCGTAAACATCTAAGTAATGGATTAAGGATGTTTGGAAATGCTTTACCCAATTCTGTCTTTCGATAATGGATATAGGCTTGTTTATATATGAGTGTGAATGTATGTATACATATATATGTATACATATGCAACTTTCTTACATGTAAGTACATTTTCTTTTTCTTTTCATCAAATCTAACCATCGTTATTCGAAATTATTGTAGCCGGAATTTTGTAAGATTTCGATTATAAGAGAGTGGTAACATGTAAAAGATAGCCTTCCCGGCATATATACCATTTCCCCTGAGTGGATAATTAGTTACTGATATATTTTGCTAGAAGATTGAAGCACACGTATGACAGAACGATGCAAAAGCCCTTCAGTCTCACCTTTTCACAAATATAATAACTACTAAACGTTACCAAAACATATATCGTAATATTAATAACAAATTGACATGAATTCATACGCTCATCCTTGCTAAGTATGAGAACGTATCTCATACTTAACAAGGATTACTAAAATATGCATATTATTTATTCGATATCCTCATAGAATTGAACAATAATTATTAATATCATTTTCTTTTCCGTTTTGTTTTTGTTTTTTTGTTTTGTTTTTTCTTCCTAAGGCATGTTTGACACTCGAAGTTTATAACCAACATAATCGTCCAGCTTCAGTTATTGATACTTCTTTGACTGATTCTATTAACACACAAACGATTTGATGTGCTACTGTTTCGTTCATGCTATACACAGAGAAGTAAGAACGTATTTTTAGTTGGTTTGGGAATAGAAAATATTTAAAAGTCTTGTTTTTAAAATAATATTTTTAGCAGCATTTCACAATTTCCCCTCAGCTTACTCAACATATGGTTCTTCTATCTAATATTAGTTTTAGTAGCGTTATTGAAACTTCAATTAGTCATCTGCATAGAATAAATATCACAGTACTTCATTCCGCTACGATTAACCAAAAATCGATTACTGCTTACTAATTTCAGTGTATCGGAATTAACATTCAGATTTATAAAGTAACATTTTAATTAAAAGTTACAAACAAATATACATACATATGTGTTTGCGTGTGACAGTATACGTGTGAAGGCACATTATAGATTTTTTTTTCTATCAAATTTCATAAATACATTTATAAATATTTTCCTCAAGTTAACGGTAACATCCATAATTGTTTTAAATTTGAGATTCACTGAATAGATTGAAAATCTATTTTTACGAAAAAGAAATAAAACGATTGTTAAGTCTCTGCTAAAAATAATTGTTAAATCTCTGCTAAATTAATTATTTTTAGATTAAGCATTTAACTACATGTATGTAGGTAAATAACAGTCACGTCAGTAATGCGAAAACGACGAAATTTACCCGATTACGATATCAATATGTGTCTAATGGTTTCATAGTTAGAAAATTATTAAGTGACGAATCGCACTTTCAAAACTTGATTTAGGTTAGTAGAAAATTGTTAATTGTGCGCTACTTAATATCTGCTGTATTAATATTGTGATTAATAGATTCATTGTGACTAAGATTAATTCGTTATTGAATTATAAGTACATTTATTATCACTTTTAGAACATAACCAATGTAATATATTTCTTTTAGAAGCCTATCATAGGCATCACGTTCGTGAAATACGATAAAGATAAAAGCCCAGAAAAATATTGATTTTTACATGAGCACATTTACTACAATTTTGTCGATTGAAACTATCCAGTATTCACTTTATGCATATTTTATAGACTTCCAGAAGGATCAAAGCAGCAGTCCCCAAACTTTTTTGCAACACGGACTGCTTTCAGGCAAGAAAACTTTCACTCGGACGGGGACATCACGCTCATAACAGAACACAATAAAGCGAATAATATGTAATTTAATAATTACATATATAATTGATATATATTAGGTATCTAAAACGCATACGATATATATATATATATATATATATATATATATATATATATATAT
>NC_068989.1:65041065-65042445 GCF_001194135.2 Octopus bimaculoides | reverse complement strand
ATATATATATATATATATACATACATATACATACATATATGCTTACATATATGACATGCATGCTGCAAAAACATCCTACAGATAGCGTGAGTACAATGAAATAGAGATACAATGTTTTAAATCATTTTTCTCTGCGCCCTGTACTAAATGATACACGGCCCAGAAAAGTCTGCGGCCCGGTGGATAGGGACCCATAGATTAAAAGTTGTCAACTTAAGCGGGTATAAATTTGTTGTTCTGTTGATGTATTATTCTGTCAACGACATATGATCAATGTTTATATACTTATATATACATGATATAAATATTATGTAGTATTTGCGGAATATTTTGTTGAAATAATTCGGTTTTTGTAAGTCCAAGGTCAAATTTACATATAAATTACAAAATATACAAAATACACATATACGTGTATGTATATATATGTATATATGCTTATCTATCCATCTCTATATGCACACACACATACACACACAGATAGATAGATAGATAGATAGATAGATAGATAGATAGATAGATAGATAGATAGATAGATGGAAAGATAGATAGATATAACAGAAAGCTATATTAGAAGATAATTTTAAATAGCTTGTTCGTTTACTCGTTATTATGAATCCAAACTACATCACAACTAATATATATTCCTCTCTTTTTGACAGGTCCAAAATAACTTTCCTTAATAATATAATCACGGCCTCTCACCCTAATATAACGAACGTTGGACTATAGGCTAAACGAATCGAATAATTTTTCTCACTATATTGATTTTTCTTAAAGTTTTTATTGCTTTTTTTTATGGTACTCGGGTATATGGATTAGATTTCTGATATATCCAAATGAATAATAAAAGCCTTAAGTGAAATAGTTTTGTAACTTTAAGGGTTTGACAATAATCTCTCGCTTGTTCTAAGCAAGTGAGCTCTACCCGTATTATGGCACCGTTGTTATATTAGTTTCAGGTATATAACATAACCGATAAAGTTATGTTATATATATATTAAAAAAAAAACCTACGTATGTGTAATATCTGTATATTGAAACATTTTTACGACCTCAAGAATATCGTGACTATTTCCTTCAGCATCTCTATCACTTCTTTTTAATATATTTTCGTTCATAAAATCAATTTCTTACACGCTTCATTTAACGTTATATTCATTTAACATTACATATGTGTGTTTCCTTTTAGAAGTTTCCTCTAATATTATTCTATGCATTGCTTTTATATAATGTTTGTTGTTTGCATGAAAGAAATACTGATAGCTGTTATCAGTAATACGTTCTCAACACACGTTGAAGATTTGAGTTGATAATGGATTTCATTCAAACGGTGGATCATCATCATCATCATCATCATCATCATCATCATCATCATCATCA
>NC_068989.1:65038617-65041055 GCF_001194135.2 Octopus bimaculoides | reverse complement strand
GTAGTAGAAGTATCATCATCATTATTATTGCTATTATTATTATCACCATCATCTTCATTATTATTATTATATTATTTTTGTTTCAAGTGATAATAGTTAAAAATCATAATCGTTTTCGAGAAAATGCTTATATCCTGTGTCACTTCCCTCCCATCGACAATATTTTTGTTTTAGATAAAGCTCCAAGAAAATAACATTGTTTTTATTATGGCAGGTAATCCAGTGGCTCCTGATAATAATCTCACCATAAACAGAGTTTATCTAAAATAACTATAAGACATGAAAGAAGCTATAAAGAAAAAGAAACTCCGGAAAGACCTAACAGATGTTATTACTAAAAATATGGCGAGAGCGAATCCAAAATGCAGACTTCATTAACAGAATAGCAAACCTCGTTGTTGTTATTATTATTATTATTATTATTATTATGATTATCATTATTATTATTATTATTATTATTATTATTATTATTATTATTATTAAGGAAGCCAGCTGGCAGAAACGTTAGCGCGTTGGACGAAATACTCAGCGGTATTTGGCCCGTTGCTACGTTTTGAGATCAATTTCCGCCGAGGTCGAATTTGCTTTTCATCTTTTGGGGAGATCGACAAACTAAGTGCCAGTACACTGGGGTCGATGTAATCGACTAGCCCTCCTCCCACCAAATGTTAAGGCCTTGTGCCTTCAGTAGAAAGTATTGTTATTATTACTATTATTATTATTATTATTATTATTATCAAGTTTCCGCCGTTGTCAGCTTTGCATTTCATCTTTCAGGGTCGATAAATTAAGTACTTGTGAAACAATGGGGTCGATGTAATCGACTATCCCCCTCCTCCACAATTTCAGGCCTTGTACCTGTAGTAGAAAAGATTATTATCAAGGCAGCGAGCTGGCAGAATCGTTATCACGCCGAGCAAAATGCTGCACAGCATTTCGTCCGTCTTTACGATCTGAGTTCAAATTCTTCGGAAGTCGACTTTGCCCTTCAGGTCGATAAAAAAAGTACCAGTCAAACAGTGGGGTCAATGTAATAGACTCCCCTCCCCACAAATTTCAGGCTTTGTGCCAATGTTAGAAAAGATTATTGTTATTACTATTATATTTGTTATTATTATTGTTATTATTATTATTATTATTATTATTATTATTATTATTATTATTATTAAAGACGTGCATAATATACAATATCGTAAGGTTGTTGATTTAAGATATTATGTCTACCGGTGATTTGTACTGTTTGTCAAGTCACAACAAGGACCTCAGACAGACAGTACTTTAAGCAAAATGCGTGCACTTCCAAGTGATGCCGATTTTTGCAATACATCTAGATTGTAGGGTATTTCTAAGGTTTTCAGATGTTTCTTCTGATTGGGTGGCATTGAACCCAGTGCTCCGATGACAATAGGGATAACTTTTACGTTTGACTCGCGTAGCTACCATATCTTAGCGATCTCAAATCTCAGGTCTCCCTATTTATCAACCTTTTCACTTTCTTTCATGATGACATGTTGTCTTTCATGGTGATATGCTGTTCTCCTGACACTGCTACTTCGATTATTAGGCACTCTTGTTTGCCCCTCCTACATGTTACTATAGCCGACCTTCGGTGTTCTAACAACTTTTCTGTCTGGAAATCAAAGTCCCAGAGGACTTATGCTTTCCCTTTTCGTCCATTACCTTTTCTGGTGTATGTTGGTACCAGGCACCCATAACATCATATCCATACTTCCGGCATAGTAGCCAGTGGAGGTTTTGGGCTACTTTGTCGTGTCTAGGCTTGTACTCTTTCTGCGCAAAATTTTTACAAGTACTAACAATATGAGTCATAATTTCGAACCTCTTTCCACACATTCTGCACTTGTATTGTATATATTTTTTTTCACTGAGTTGGTATTCAATGCCTGATCAGGGCTGCGATGATTAGGCTTTCAGTATTCTTTTTTAGGTTACCCTTGTTAAACCACCTCCAGGATGCTTCCTGGTCTTTTCATTTGTTAGTTTCACGGTGGAACTAGCCATGTAATTCCATACAGGGTAGGGTTCCTTCTCTCTCGTTGGCTGTTCTTGATCGGAATTCATGAGCAATCTCAAATCCATTTTTGTTAACTCCTTCTGCACTAGTTGCATATTATATCAGTTTGCTGTTTACCAAATATTTTGCCATGTTTCTTCTTTCACCGTTGATTATTATTATTATTATTATTATTATTATTATTATTATTATTATTATTATCATCATCATCATCATCATCATCATCTTCATTATTATTATTGTTCAGTAGTTTTATTTTTATAACTTCACTACCGAGCGCAGCTCTTTGTGCCTTGGGTATGTGCTGTGGTTTGCTGTGATGCTCTTATGGTTACTGCATTGAAAATGTTTTGCGTAGGATGTGTGCAGTGCCCAGTAGTGCAATTTTCTGTATGTTATATAA
>NC_068989.1:65032350-65038494 GCF_001194135.2 Octopus bimaculoides | reverse complement strand
TCCAGGTCTTTGTATTTTGAAAGTTTTTCCATTTCTTTTAGGGAAACGTTGTCATCTGCTGGTATTGATACATCAATTAGAAAGCATTTATTATTATTATTATTATTATTATTATTATTATTATTATTATTATTGTTCAGTAGTTTTATTTTTATAACGTGCTTTCACTTCACTACCGAGCGCAGCTCTGTGTGCCTTGGGTATGTGCTGTGGTTTACTGTGATGCTCTTATGGTTACTGTATTGAAAGCGTTTTGCGTAGGATGTGTGCAGTGCCCAGTAGTGCAATTTTCTGTATGTTATATATATTTGTAAGTCCTTGTGTTTTTGTTATGTATTTGTCTGAATATTTTTTATTATACCTAAGGCACCTACTATGATAGGAATTTATTATTATCAAATCCTATTACATGCTGCTTTAGTTGGTGGGGATGTTGTCTTAATGCTTGTTATCGACAATTCTTCTCAGATCTTAGCATTCTTGCACAATACAGGATGGTATTTTTTAATTCTAATATCCTTCACCCTTCTAGGTAGTAGTTTGCATGTTGTACAAAAATTCCAATAATTACCACTGGGAAAACTGTCACCCTTGTCTTCAATAATCTCTTCATCTCAATTTCCTCAATTTCTTTGATATTCACTGTACTATCATACCCTATTGCAAAAGTGATGAACTTACAAATTTTTCTTTGGTTCCACGAACATATCTTGTTTTGTTGCTTCAGTGTTATGGTCAGTCTTTAAGAAGAAATCATAAGATCCTGTAAGTCTCATTCTCTGTCACAGATTCAGGTTTGAGTTCATATCACTTTCCTTTTATTCTCAAGCCAGAGAATCGGCTAACATCGTAATGCACTCTTTTACTGTATAGTCATGCCCGCACTTATACTCTTTTTGTGCTACCTTACTGCACTCAGTTAAGAGATGATTGCTACTTTCGTCTCCTTTCCTGCAGTTTCTACATTTACTCTTCGACTGAGTTTTGTTGGTCTTCGCCTTTATCAGATTTATCCCAATGGCTTGTTCTTGCAGCTATACGTAGCGCTTCGATCTGTCTGTTAGCCAAGATTCTTTACTGTGAACTTCCACAGTTAGTTGCATAAATTGGCCGAGTAATTCGATTTCTTTCCATCTACTTGCTCTATCGTTCTTCCTTCTCGTCTTGAATTCTGTTTCAGTAACATTTGGGCGCCTATATTTACCGATAGTATTCTTTCTTCACTCCGTTCAACATAATGTTTCAACTCCAAGATCGCAGTATTAATAGTGTCTTCTATATTTAGAAATTCGCTACTTCCTTTATTAATAGGAAAAGTCAGTCGGTATTACTTTTAGGGTAGTATGCGTTGTGCATTGTGAGCATCTTTCTAATTCTATCCAGCTTCTGTAGCTCAGTCTTTGTACATTTTAATAAGACAACAGAGAATCTTAGTACTGGCATAACCTTTATATTTATTGTTTTAATGATATTGCCCCCATTGATTTTGCTTCGAACACCTTCCTATTTTCGCTTCCATTACCAATCTTCTTGCAGAAACCCTAAGTATTTGTATTACTCATTAATCCACAACAAGTTGATGATGATGCTGTCTTATAGAAATTTTATGACATCAGTGCTTATCTTCCTTCTTCTCTTCAAAGTTAGCACCGTGCACTTACATACCCCAAACTGCATTCCAATATCCTTGCTGATGGTGTTTTGCTCTTCGGATAAATCAATTCATGTCTTTCTCATTTTTTGTATATAGTTGGAGGTTATCCATATAATACAGGTGATTAATTTTCACCTTGGTTTTGGTAAACTCATATGCAGGCTTGGGTTTTATCAGTAAACTTGTCAGAGAGGGTAGTGCAATGAGAGAGAGTAGTAAAAAGAGCGAGTCGCCTTGGAAAATGCCCCTGTGTATGTTGGTGTTACATTGCGATTTGTTTGAAGACGTCAGCTCTATTTCCCGCACTCTCAATTCTTTTCCAAATAGCTGTTTACCTTTTCATTGACTACCAGATCCCTCAAGCATTCCAAGAGAAAGTAGTGTGGAACATTGCCGTAAGCCTTCCTGTAATCTAGCCAGTAAGCAGCAGCTAAATTCATCTTTCTTACTCGTACTTCATTTACTATCCTACTATCTGTATACACGAGCAGTTCCACTTGCCTTCTTCCTGCTTCCTTTTTTTTTTATGCTTCCCGAGCAATAAATACTCCTTTTCTGAAAAATTATATTTCACCTGCTATGAGGCCAGTCGAAAACTTCCAGAGTAATGGCAAGCATTTAATAGATGCTAGTGGCTTTTCTTCTCTTTTCCTTGTCCTACTGTATCACCACTGTCCTTTCTTTGTCATCCATGTTGCAGTCACTAAAAGCTTGTTGTATACTAAAGAGATTTTTGAGCCAAAATCCCTTAACACCACCTGGTATTCTCTTGATCATCTCTCACTCACTTTCTTATCCGTAATTGTTATATTTTCTTTGCCACTCCATGTTCTATTTCTCATTTAGATTCCTGTAACCATTCAGCTTTTATATAATGTTGAACTTATTTGGTCTAGATTTCTGCCCAGAATTTCCTTGCTGCTTCTGCATATGGCATATCATTCCCTTGATATTCCGCTTCATTGTGAATTTTTTTATAGAATTTTCTCTCGTCGTTCTCATAGAGTCTATTCCGTTGGTACAAATTTGTTCCTTGTCGGTGTTTCTTTTCTATTTATCTGTTACTTGTTTTTTGTCTCAAGTCTTCTTTAATTACCTGGAGTCCTTTGTGTTGAATGTATTTTCATTGCAGTTCTTCTCTTTACTGTCTTCTTGTCTGTGACTGCATTTATCCATGAAAGATATCTCTTGAGCTGTACAATTCGGTGTTCAGTTCCTCGTACCCACTATGGGAAGTTGTATTTTGTTTACTTTGACTTTTAATCTGTTATATTTTCACTACAGATTTTCGTTAATGGCTCGTCCTTCATTTTCATTACTTTACTTAGTTTTCCTCTTTTGATTCTTATCAGGGTCGGTAGTCTCTTTCTTCCAATATTTCGTGCCTCATTCAGGCGTTTTAAAAATCCCCATTCTTCCTCTGTTACAATTTGTCCGTCTACAAAGTAAAATTTGCCTTCATCATCATTATTATTATTATTATTATTATTATTATTATTATTAATCATTGCATTATTCGTAGCTCAATTGCTCTTGTAGTTTGAGAATACTACGAATTCTAAACTCGAAGACTAATATAAAAATGTTATTTCGAGGAGATGCAACACAATATTTCAGTATTTATGAACTCTCAGCGGGATGTTGTTCATACATAGATCAGAGTTAGTTTCCAATATTATACAGATATCCTTTATTTATAACATTTGTATCAAAATATTTAAATTCATAATTTTTTTGTGTAAGGTGTTGATAACTATTGTATGATTATGTGGATGTTGTCACCGTATGGAAAGAAAGAGACAGACAGACAAACGTCAGGTATTGTCGTCTATGCTGGTCGTTTGTGGTTATGATGTAGTGAGAAAGTAGTAGCGTATTTGGCAGACAGACGCACAGCTGAATGTCTCTTATTTGATTCATGGTGTTTCATTATTTATGTGTAAACGTTAAAGAGTAAACCAAAAGCAATGCAGGAGGTATGAAACCTGCAGAGAAAAATACATAAATGAATGCCAGTGATTATTGTATGAATTGCAGAATTTTGTGTTGTCGGGGAAGCAAACATTAGAAATAAATGAGATGTAGATACAGGATTCTCCTGCATTTATCAACCTATATCTCAAAGATTATCCTTGAGTTGAAAGCCTTACATTCTCAGATGAACTTTTACTATGAAAGCTTTCAACTAATGGTTTCTTATATACAGGATATTTGATCCAAGTTGCAATAGATTAGGTTCAACTGTTCTACTGGAAATCGATATATTAGACAGATTAGGCTTATTCACAGGATATTGTTTCAGATGTCCAAAAATTACAAAAAATAAAAAAATAAAAAAATAAAATAAAATAAACAAAATAAATAAAAATAGAAAATAGACGTGTCGTGGTATCTTATTGCGTTATTGGACTATTACAGTTTCTGATCTCACATTTAACTCCCTTAGATTTTCTTGATTAGTTCTGCTTCGGAAAATCGTTCATCTACACATGTTGCGTAAAGACACCAGCCATTCAGAGAGATTGCTTTTGTTACATTGTGAAAGAAAGGGAAGAGAAAGATTGCTATTTGAAAATTAAATACACACTTAGGACAGGCTATATATAGACAGCAAGTAAATCGCCAGGACTATTGTGAAATGATGTTAAATGAAAATAAAATATTCTTACAGTTGAAGGAAGGCAGAGAATTACATAGTGAGTTGTAGAGATTGATCATTCCATCTCTCTGTCACTCTGTCTCTCCTTTTTCTCCTTCTCTCTCTCCCTCTCTCACCCTACATATGTGTGTGTATATAACATTTCATAGAAAGAGAGAGAGAGAGAGAGAGAGAGAGAGAGAGAGAGAGAGAGAGAGAGAAGAAAGAGAGAGAGAGAAGAAAGAGAGAGAAGAAAGAGAGAGAGAGAGAGAGAAGAAAGAGAGAGAGAGAGAAGAAAGAAAGAGAGAGAAGAAAGAGAGAGAAGAAAGAGAGAGAGAGAGAGAGAGAGAGAGAGAGAGAGAGAGAGAGAGAGAGAGAGAGAGAGCGGGGTAAGAAAGATACACATGCTTAGATATTTCAAATCGTAGAGATTCCTCTAACGTAGAAATATTCTTACCACTTTAAGACTATTCCCAGTTTTTACTCTTGTGCAGCGGTGGAATAAACTATTAAATGCCTGTTGCTCTAAATGGTCCATTTCCACACCACGAAACATGCTTATATTCCCTAAAACATTGAAGATTTTACATCCGAAAACCTCATTTACTTCGGGGATTGCATATAAGTTTTAGTTAGTATCATTACGTATGTGCGGTATAATTCATTGGAATACTTTTCTCTCTAATATTTTAATTGTGTAAATTTCAGAATCAGAATAAAAACATGCATAATCTATAGTATATTTCTATAAAAGATTCCTAGTATATTCTCTATAGCTCTTTCGAATTTACCATATTCTTCTGGATACCCATAAAACATTTCTTTTAGAAAGTCTTCACACCTTCTATATGAAATCCCTCATTTTATTTCTACTAACATAAAAATACCTGTTTATAACCATTTGACTTATTTTGGCTGTATCTATAAAATGGTGGATTAAATTCATTCACATAGATTGTTATCTCAACGTTCTTAGATTTATTCCTAATATTGCAATGTATCTGTAGTTCTTAGCTGTAGGTGTGTGTATTGTAATAGTAGTTGTAACAGTGAATGAACTTCAATACGCATGTATCTTGTGAGTATCGATGAAAATGTTCTCTTGTCTACAGCTTATCTCTTTCATGTCGAACCAAAGAACTCCGACCCTAATTGTGAGCAAACATTAAAGACTGATTGTACAACATGAAAACAAAACTCTATATGATTTTTCAGACGCCACTGTATACTTGTTCTAACACTTACGACCTGTAACACTCTGCCATAACTATAAAAAGCTTGGCTGACGTAATCGTTATCTATTAAATGAATTAGCCACGCCAAAAATAATGCAGCAGATAATAGGATGCGAAACACTAACCCTTTGCGTGGGAGTTCAGTATCTTATAACATGTCCAAATGTTCCAAATTATTTATAAATCAATCCGTTTGAGAAATATATATTCCTGTGTGTGTATGCGCATGTGTGTGTGTGTATGTGTATGTGTGTGTGTTGTATGTGTGCGTGTGTGCGTGTGTATGTGTGTGTGTATGTGTGTGTGTGAAAGATATATATATATATATATATCAACAATAATAATAATTATTATTATTATTACAAAGTTGTATAGATAAGCACAGAAGTGGTTGCATGGTAAGTAGCTTGCTTACTAACAACATGGTTCCGGGCTCAGTCCCAGTGCATCGTAAATAGGGCAAGAGTCTTCTATTATAGCCTCGGGATTTGGTAGACGGAAACTCAAAGAAGCCCGTCGTATACATACATACATACATACATACATACATACATACATACATGCATGCATACATACGTACATGCATACATACATACGTATGTATGTATGTATGTATG
>NC_068989.1:65017350-65027350 GCF_001194135.2 Octopus bimaculoides | reverse complement strand
ATTGCTCTAGACAAAGCAATAAATCATACCAACTACTAAATGTACTACCTACGTTCCTCTGAGTAATATCAAAGACACACAATGTAGACTTAGATATTATAAGTGCATGTCTATGTTTGTGAATAAATTATATAATCGAAAACAGAATATTTACAAGAATTTTATTTATTTATTTATTTTTAACGCATCTCTTCAGCAAATTTTGAATAAAACATAGTAATGTATACTTATAGTTTTATATATGTATATATATATATATATATATATATATATAGTAGTTCAGTGTCTTGGGTTGTAATTACTCACAGTATTTATGTTATATGTTCAAAGACATTTCTTAAATTCATTGCGTTTCTTTTACTTGTAAGTGTAACGTTTCCACACATCAGTTTGTTGAAAGGTTTTACACGTTACTCTGGCAATGTCAACATACTTTCCTTCAGTGGGAACGGAAGGTGATGATAAAAATAGTCGCAGCAAAGGAAGACATACAGCGACTTGACTGACAGCATTGACAGCAATGTGATACAAGTGATGTGACAAAGAAGAGGATAACTGCAACATCGCAAATAACAATGATATTCTTTTTTTCTGTTTTGATTTTGACACAAGAGCAGCAAATTTTATTGAAGGCGTTATTCGATTACATCCGATCCCAGAACTTGACTGGTACTTTATTGATCCTGAATGGATGAAAGGCAAAATCGACTACGACTGACGATGGCAAATTTTACGTTGTGGATGGACAAACTGTTACAGAGGAAGAAGGAGCGTTATTAAAACGTCTGAATGAGACACGAAATCGACCACGGAGGAATTTGAACTCAGAACATAGAAAGATGGAAGAGATGTCATTAAGAATTTTGTCCTACGCGGTAACGGATTTGCCAGCTCCCTACCTTGATAATATCATTGTGTCAAATTTTAGTACATGACCAATAATTTTAAGAGGTTGGGGCAAGTCGGATACATCGAGGCAGTACTTACATGATTATTTTATTTTATCGACCCCGTAAGGAGGCAAAGCAAATATGACCCCAGTGGAGATTGAAACCAGAACGTAGAGTCAGAAGGAATGCACTAGGGGCTTGAAATTTGAAATTTGAAATATGGAATTTGAAATAATAATAATAATAATAACAACACAACAACGACGACGACGACGATGATGATGAGGATGATAATAATAATAATAATAATAATAATAATGATAATAATAATAATAATAATAATAATAATAATAATGATGATGATCATGATAATAATGATAATAATAATAATAATAATAATATGCTGTAAGTATTGATATTAGGTTACGGGTGCTTGGTACCAACATACAACGGAAAATGTAATGAATGAAAAGGGAAAAGCAGAAATCCTCTGGGACTTTGATTTCCAGATAGACAAGTTGTTTGAGCACCGAAGGTCGGATATAGCAACATTTAGGAGGGACAAACAAGAGTGCCTAACAATCGACGTAGCAGTACCAGGAGAACAACATATGATCATGAAAGAAAATGAAAAGGTTTTATAAATAGGGAGACCTGAGAATTAAGAAGGCTAAGATGTGGCAGCTACGAGAGTCAAACATAAAAGTTATCCCTATTGTCATCGGAGCATTGGGTTCAATGCCACCCAATCTGAAGAAACATCTGAAAACCTTAGAGATACTCTACAATCTAGATGTATTGCAAAAATCGGCATCACTTGGAACTGCTCGCATATTGCGTAGAGTCTGAGGTCAATGTCAGGACGTAAAGACGGACGATACAAGAAGAAGAAGAAGAAGAAGAAGAAGAAGAAGAAGAAGAAGAAGAAGAAGAAGAAGAAGAAGAAGAAGAAGAAGAAGAAGAAGAAGAAGAAGAAGAAGAAGAAGAAGAAGAAGAAGAAGAAGAAGAAGAAGAAGAAGAAGAAGAAGAAGAGCAGCCACAATAGTAACGCTGAACATGAACCATTGCTGTCAAAAAGGAAAGCCACAATATGATCAAGTCAAAGAAATGAAAAAAAGCCGTCCTTATGTCCATAAAACTGGTTACTTCCCGCTCCCACAGCCTTTTTTAGGCAGAATCGATTATGAAAAACTGAAGGCATACATAAAAAATAAAAACAAAATGTGAGGAAACTATATATAGAAACAACGATCTAGAGGAACATAAACAACCCAACCCATCTGGAATTTCCAAGACTACCAAAAGCAAGAAGCCACTCTTAGTTGTAATACGCGGCTTACAAACACACGCTAAGAGAAGGCCCATCAATGAGGTTAATTGTAGTTCCCCTAGTTCACCTTTCATAAGGTTCACTGGAAGGGCAGAACATCCTCTATGCAACTGCATCGCTCTCCGAGTGTAACTCGTTGAATTTTATAACTGACTGAGCGGCAAGGAAACATGTCCTCTTCACTTGTTTTAGTTGCATTGACTTGCTTTGGGAGAAGAGTTTTAGCTTCTCTTGTTCTTTTGTACAGACACACAGACAGACAGTTTTGTCACTTTCCTCGGCTACACTCCTTTTTTTCCCAGTTGCGCGACGAAGGAGTAGTGCATCAGGCTGTTACTATTAGTGGCCGAGATGTCTGCTGGTTTATCAACGGTGTCTTAATCCTGAATATAGATAAACACTGCAATGTATTTGAACTTGAAACCTATATTTATAAGCTAAGAGATTTACTCCCAATGCCAGTACATTTATCGATTATTTAAATGCATTTTTCAACAAAAATAATAAATAGTGAGCTAATGTCAGGGCTGACACTTTTGATTAGAAATTCATCAACCACCGTATTAACAGCCTCTTTCATGTCGCAATTTCTGCTGTGTGATTCTTAATCTATCATAAAAATTTTATGCCCTATGATTCTTAATTATTCATCTCACATACTTTCAGCCTTTCTTGACATAGATGTTTTTGCTTTCATTAAGGATATTTTATATTCCCCTACTCTCCCGCTTCGAGACCTCTCGTTTTGTGCTTTGTATAATCTTCTGCAAACGCGTAGTTTATTATAGATGCAGTTCTGATGTTCTTTACTATTTCTGGATTGATGTAACTCTAATGAAGAATCTGCAAAGTGTGATGTTAATATTTAATGCCATCTGATGCAATATCTGTTGCGGCTTCTCTAAATGTATTCACCCAATCTCTTATAGAAACCCAATGGAATTTAGCTTGGCATCTACTTTCTACATTGGAATAATCATAAGTCAAGCATTTGTTACACAGGAATGTATTTTCTGAAACTCATTTTATCTATAGTGTTGTTATAAGTTACGAAGCATAAAAGTGTAGTTAATGGAACAACTGAAACCACAAGATTATGTCCACAAGTGTCTGATATGCAATCAGAATACGTGATTTGTGACCCACACACTACCAATTTGCTTTTGTCTTATGTTGTATATAGAGATATGAAGACTACTTTTTAGCACTGTATGGCTTGAGAGACGTATATGCTACGCATTCACTGGTGACAGAGAGTTTTCGATCAGGACGCGTCGTGGTTCATTCTTCTGTCATTTTTGACGTTTCAGCAACTTGCACATGGCCCTAGTGTTATAAGAATAAGATGTGACATCTAAGTATGTTACTAAGGTATTTTTTGGAGATAAGATTTCTAAATATTCCTTGAAGACATCTGCCATAATTTGTGATAAATGTGAACCCAGCGCCATATATTCAATATATTGGTAAATATCATTGTCAATTTGGAAATTAACTTTCATAGGTAGAATTTTAACAGCTTCATGACATTAACATTTGATAATTTCATGAAGACTTTAGTAATTTTCTAGTCTGGCTTTGACAACCGATATTACATCGTCTGCTAGAACCATTGTAAATATGGACACAGTATCAATATGTGTTGTAGATATAAATATTAAGAACATTTTATTATAAGAAAATATAAGCTGCACAGCCTATAGTGTAGAGATCTGCGCTCAATTGAGCAGTGAAACACAATCGCAATATGGCTGCTGAAATATTAATATTGATATTTTACATCGTATGTTACGTAGAAGACTTCATTGTCTCCAAAACACAATAGTATCAGTTGTTAAAGAGCCTAATTATTAATTAATAGATTTACTTCTTCATTTATTCGGATAAGAAAGATGGTCAAAAACAATTACTCTCTGAGGAAGGGTCATTTTCGAACTAATAGCAATATCCCTGAGCTCTCTTTCACAAAAATACCACAAAATAAATACTCAAATCTACAATTATTTTGGAACGATACGGCTTGTTTATATCGCATTTGATTTATAACTTGTAAATATGTTCTTCTTTAGAAGTCATCATGTGTACGAGAATCATAAATAGCATTTCAATTGCCCCAAAGTAATTTTCTATTTTTATAGAGAACCCCCAAACGATTCTTTCATTCCATCATTGTACTGGAGCAGTATTGCTTTCAAGGATTTTCGCCAGGTGTATCGAACCCAGTAATTATCCTACGGAGCTCGTCTAAATTTCACTTACAAGGCATTAGCCAATGCAATAGACGCCATATCCATTTAAGCTGCTTCGTAGAAAGATCGAATACAGAACTACCTTTAAGTGTAGCGAACGTCTTAACTTGGCCACTATATCTGCGCCTATAAATGATTTTTCGTTTTTGTTGCTTGCTCTAATTTGAACTTGGCTCTCATTGAAAATTCATCTGCTCTTAATATCAGTATAATGGTATACACTATTCATAGACCAAGTTATTGTAAATGAATTATGTAATAGATTTTCATGTTAGAAATGAAAGTAAGTGAACTGTGGTTTCAGTGTAAGAAGTCAGATATGTCAGAGGCAATACCGGGAAAACATTTAGACATTAGAGAGAAAAATAATTCGATAAGCTATTTATTCAAATATAAATTGTGTTTAAAATGCGAGACAATATATATAAAAAACGTTAGATGCAACAAACGTCCGAATTGCTCTAACTGTACTGTTTCAATGAATTAGTAACATCTAAAACTATATAGAATAAATATGAAAGTCCATCAATTATCCTCATGTCATGAAATAGATCATCTTAAAGCTAATATGAGCTCTATGTATTTTACTTGAAAATAAGGAAACAAATGTTTAAGGTTGCTAGTCATTGCATGATTACGAATCTATGGACACGGTAAATGATCGTTAATTTTTTCACGAATGATAAGAGAAAAAAATAACTGTAGATTATAAGAAAGATTGCAAAATAAAAAACTTAGGATGCTCTTGATCATAACGTTTATACCCCGCACACTAACCTAACTGATATTAAAATTTCCAAAATAATTCCTGAGATATGAAGGAGCTGTGATTGAACTGAAAGAGAAATTCCATACGACAGACATACATTGGACGCTAATAAAGTTAACGTAGATAACACGAAATCATATTAGAACTCGAAGTAGAAGCGTGTGAGATATCAAACAAAATATAAGTAGTGGTCGCTGCTAAACTCTCGGCAAACCCTCATCTAACGGATATGTGAGGAAAGATATTTCAGCCGTGACAAACGTGATTATTACGCACAAAATATATTGTTTAAATAACATACAAGCAGCGTGGAAATAGCGAACAAGTAAGCAGCGGAACAGGGACAAAACAAACGAACCAACTTAAAATAAAGCCAACACTATTAAAAAATAGATCATCTGTATCCATCATTAAATAGACAGCAATACAACCAATATCCGTCGACTTGGAATATTTAATGATTATCTCTGCATTGAATGCGAGATCGATATGAAATGAAAGTTTTGAATACGCTAGAAACAGTGACTTCTCAAAGGTTTTATTTTTGCGCAAAAATTCTTCACATCGTATTGCTAAAAGTCCCCAATATAAATATAAAAGAGTATGTTGGGCAAATGAGCATGCGTTCAACTGATACAAGCATATTTACAACGGTACTATATCCAGCACAATTATGCTTTATGAAATAGTTGTGAAGAACAAAATATGTAAGGAAATATAATACGAGCACATCTGCGAACGAACGGAGATACATGTCAAACAATGAATAGATACTAAATATATACTAGATAGAGAAAGAGAAAGAAAAACTCGTAGGAGAAATACATTAGAAATAAAATTGAAATTAAAACATACAGCTATACACAAACAGTAAAGCCCCATAAATCAATGTATGGTTTGCAAGAGATTTGACCAGATAAAAACACTAAACCACTTGAAAAGAGATTAAAACCAACAAAAACATCATCATACAGTATGTAAAATCCCTCAAAGTAAAATGAAAATAGCAAAAGTTTTCGCAAGGAGCGAAAATCAAACTATTAAAGCAAAATGAAATAAGTTCAGAGAAAAATAGAAGCAAGTACCAAATTAATGAGGAGGATTTTACAAATCTCCTCGGAAATATCCAACCAAATATCCAGTCACAACAGGCATATGTTCTCGACAACAATGTTAATAATTAACAGAATAAAACATATCAGAAGATCAACTAGAGTTAACATTGAAGGCACTTTAACAGAAACACTAAAGAAAGCAGAAAAGAACAAAATTGATTCGCATGGATCAAGGAAAACCCCAGGAGCAATAGATATGTATTGTGGGATTCACAAACAAACTATCAGAATATCGACAGCTTCAGTGATCTATTCGATCAAGTAGTTGCAGTAGCAATGGAGGAAGCAGGGTTTTATCCTATCTCATTCATACCCTGCTCAGCCAGATCTAAGTACAAACGTATGCACAAAATATATTATATAAAATTAAAACCCAAACCGGTAAGATCTCTCTTTACTCAGCAAAACAAAAAGAAAGAGTCCAATAGGATTAATGTAACAGAAATAAAAGCAAGAAACTCTACAAGTAAAAGAAAGGCTTAAGCAAATCTTATCAGCAAAGGAGCTTGCAGGACAAGGCACTTTGATAAATGCGAGTTCTTACTGGAGAACAAGGTACTTGATGTAGTAGCAAAACATCATGCAATGCTATTAACAAAAAAGAGACATAACACTGGACGTCATACCAACATCAATGGAACGTTAAGCGTTCATGTGTTGATATGAGCATGGTGAATAAGAAAGGAAAAGCTAACAATGAAATTAGAATAACACGTACAAGGCCCACCATATATAGGAAGTTAGCAACACGGTGAAAGATGCAAGGAATTGGAAATCCTCAAGACAGAGAAATTCTTCTTTTTTCTGGTCGAAGAATCAAACCAGTATTCATGAATCTGTAGCAGCAGCATTCACTGAAGTGGTAGGATGAAGAGAAAAACAATAATGATTACAAAAGGGAATGAAAGTAAGAGAGACTCTACTAAAAGAAACTGTAAATTGTGTGACTATAACCAGCAAAACTCTTACATATTTATAATACTTATTCTGTTCACCTGGAAAGCAATATCATCGAACCATAGAAAAAGAAATGATGCCAGGAAATGCAGTATGTTTATAAAGAGGGAATACCTGTGCATAGGAGAACAAAAACGGAGCATGGCGTAGATTGAAATACATTTCATATCATTCTCAAAGAACTATATTCCAACCATGCAATGTCAAAATAGAAAACAACCACGTTGCTACAAGGCAAAGAGAAAATTAATAAACCCCAGCTCTGTGTCCGTAAGAACAACGTTTGAAGGAGACTCTTTAGGCTCCACTACTTTTCTGTCCAGATCACATCCTGATTACAGATATCCTGAATAAAACCACAATAGTTTAAAATGTTAAGTATAAATTATAACCATTTAATCTTTATCGATTATATGAAACGATTTGCAAAGGATTCTACCCAGCGGGTCAATCGAAGAAAGCCTGCTTATGAATTTAGCTAGCTTCCAAATATATGCCATGATTAAACAAATCTGACAAATCTATTATACGAATTGCCAAATTATCTAAACTTGAGAATCTCTATAAAATTTTAGCATTTAGAAATATTAGTTGGTTTCTTAGTTGCTTGGTAGCTTGTTTGGTTGCTCGGTTGCTTAGTGGGTTAGTAGATTGATTGATTCTCTAGTCACGCTATACATGGTATAGAGAAAGAGGAGTACAGAGAAAGTTAAAAAAAAAGAAATGCAGTGAGAAATAACGGACCGGGTGGGGGTGAAGGAGCGAAGTAAATGACAGAGCAGTAAGATCTTCACAGATGAGAAATTTCTTATACTTTAAGATAATAAATAATTTTTCTTTTTGGATTTATTTATTTCATCATATTGTATAAGCATCAAGAAATTTAATAAGAGTTACTTCATAATTACTGTATGTACTCCATATTTCCTGATATAACCCATGGCATCAAAAGTATACTTCCAAAGATACCAACATGTGAAGAGTAACATGTGTAATGAATACTGTCCAGATTCTGAAATACGAAAGTGAAAACAGAATTATTAATGTCAATACTTAGGCGTAAATATGTTACACAGTCTACGGATATTATGAGAAGTGGGGAACCGAAGACTTTCAGAAGATAACCTCGATAGAAATTTCACGTATTTTGTGTGAAATATTTTCTATAAACAAAATAAAAAAAAATCTTTTAATCAAATCTACTTTACTTTAAAGTCATAGACCGGTTCCAGTAATTAGATTTCGTTCATATTTAATAGAATATAAATATATTATTATTACTATTAAAACGTAATCTTTTTCTCTAACAAAAGCGTCACTGGAACTTTATTTCATCAAAATTGAATGAATGAAAAGCAAAGCTGGACACGACACAATTTTGACTTAAAACGTGGAGAGATGGAAGAAACTGCACAAGACATTTTGCCCATCATTCTAGCGATGCTGCCAATCTACTACTCACTATTGTTTCTTATTTTGCCACAAGGTTTCCAATTTTTGTTTAAGTGCGCGCGCGCAGGTGTAGTTATTCTGACGACTTTTGAAAAATTTCACGATCAACTGAAAGACTTACTCTTTGAAATAACGTGGATGATTATATAAGAGACACGTTACTGCCATTGATGCTATCTTTAGAAGAAACAGTCAGACTAGTTGGGATGGACTCGAAACATATCAATACTGATTATTGTATGCCATATGCTCACTAAATAATTTTTGTTGTAACCTTCCTTCGATGGTAAATAAAAGAAGATGTTGATTACAATAATTTAATCTGCATCTATTCATCAGCATTAAAACGCCAGTTAGATTTGTCTTCGTTGGATTACCTCTTCGTGTAGGTAAGATGAAAGTTTTATCCAGTTTTAGTTGGGATTTCAGTTGTTTTATAGCTTTTGTCAATTTCTTCTTTTTCTTCAAAGTCGTCAGGTACTATGACTACCTTTTTGTATTTGTTAGTTTCCTATAAGGCAGAAAACAGCTTTTTGTTTTGTTCGCGTTTTTTGACGATTTCTACCAGTTTTGCTTGCTTCTGAACAAGGTATTCCCGAAATCATATGGTGATTATTTTGTAATAGTTTTCTAGCTGTATAAGGCCTCTGTCGCACAGTATCCAGTAACGTGATGTTGTTAATTGAAGATATTGTGTCTACAGGAGGTTTGTACTGCCTGTCAAATCACCACAAGGACCTCAGGCAGAGAGTACTTTAGGCAATATGCATGCAGTTCCATGTAATGCCGGTTTTTGCAATACACCTTGATTGTAGGGTATTTCTAAAGTTTCCAGCTTTTTTTACAGGTTGAGTGGCGTTGAACCCAATGCTCCGATGACAATAGGGAGAAATTTTATACTTGACTCTCGTAGCTACCACATCGTGACGATCTCAATTCTCAGGTCTCCATATTTATTAATCTTTTCTCCTTCTTTAGTGATAATATGTTGATCTCCTGGCACTGCTATGTCGAGAGATCAACATCTTGTTTCTTCTTCTTAAAGGTTACTATACACGGCCTTCGTTAGTGACACATGGATACATCTCGTTTCTGTGTTTTCGTTGTCTATCTCTCTCCCTCTCTTGTTCTTCATCCTTTCTGTTTTTCTCTCCAACCCGTTCCTTATTCTTCTCTCCCTTTCACCGTTCCCTCTCTCTCTCTCTCTCTCTCTCTCTCTCTCTCTCTCTCTCTCTCTC
>NC_068989.1:65016553-65017267 GCF_001194135.2 Octopus bimaculoides | reverse complement strand
CTCTCTCTCTCTCTCTCTCTCTCTCTCTCTCTCTCTCACTCTTCCTCCTTGACTCTCTCGTCGCTGACACGTGACGAAGGGGGATCTCTCTTTCTGTCCACTTCTTTCCTAAAGAAAAGACGTGCCTTTTCCTGTTTCCTCTCGTGGCTCGTCAACCTAGCATTCGTAATAATTTTTTATTGTCTTGGCTCAACAGCCCTCACCGTTTGTTTTTACTATCTTGTTCTCACTGTCCTGTTCTTGTTAACACTTTCACCCTCCGCAAAAAAAATCTCAAATTTTATTTGATTTGCTTTGCGGGAAGGACTGTTTCAACGAAGTCGCGTATTGTCCTTCTCTTCGAAACGCGGAGTAGATGAAACAGGGACAACTGATGAAGGGGTATACTTTTTATGTTGCACGTCTCGTTTCTCTGTTTTTTTTCGTTGTTCGAAAAAAGTTCGTTTTCTATGTTTTCATTTTTATGTTTTCGTTTCTCATTGTGTTTAACGATTTTTTTTTATGGCCTGTACCCATATATGCATGTATATATACATATATGTGTAGGTATGTACATATATGTATGGATATATGCATATATCTATATAGTATGTATAATCGAGCGCCACGCATATGATCGAACGCCACGCATCTTTTTCCAAGTAAGTTTTATCTACATACTTACGTACATAATACATACATACTTACATATATACATAAGGTGACCCCCCCCCC
>NC_068989.1:65014977-65016543 GCF_001194135.2 Octopus bimaculoides | reverse complement strand
AAAAAAAAAAAAAGAGTTAACCAACTTTTTCAGTTTTGCCAAAGCAGAATATCGTTATATTTCTGGTCAGAGCGTTGCAACGCAACGGTAAAAGAAACACAATTACAACACTTCAACATTTATTCGATATGACCACATCTATTTCGATTTACAGCGTTATGCCAAGGTGTGAATGTTTCACACGCGGTACGCAGTTGTTCTTGTATAATAGAAGCAAAGTTTTGCCCTGGGAGCGCCTCCAAAATGGAACAAGCGCAAGATCCCAGTCTTATGGACTTCTTTCTAGTCTCATGGCCTTATAAACTTGCGTGAGCTCATGACAGCCAATTATCTTGTTGGGACGGGTCCTGACATCCTCGTTTAGCACTCGACACAACAATATTCGGCTTATTTTTACTGTGGCAGCCAGTTTCCTGACGGAACGACGTCGATTTCGCCGTAACTTATCTCTGGTACGTTTGATAAACCGAGGGGTTTGTACACTTCGTTTCGGTCACGTCTCCATCGATCAACGCTGGAACCAGTCACATGTAAATTCTTGACAGTTTTCCAGACTGTTCTTCGGTTAATTTTATGCCTTTTTGCTATAGCCATATTACCTTCACCTCCTTTGAGAAGGGTTATCATTGTATTTAGGTCTATAGCGATTGCCTAATTTTTAAATCTGACGATTGCCTAATTTTTAAATCTGAATTTATTTAGTCTGAAACAAAAAGAAGACAGACTAAGCTTTTATAATGATGTATAATTTTCATATCTTATAATATTTATTGATAGTTATTAAAACCTGAAACTTCGGTTGGCTTAATTTCGGGACACCCTGTTTATATATGTGTGCCTGTGTGTATGTGTGTGTGGATGTGTGAGTGTGTGTGTGTATGTATATTATGTATATACATACATATATACATGTATATATACATATATATATATATAAATAAATATATATGTATATATATATATATATATATATATATATATATATATATACATACGTACACATATACGCAAACACACACACACATATATATCTATATACACAAATACATGCATACACGCACACATTCTACTAAGATTTATTCCAGGCGGTGCCCCAGCGAGGCCTTAATTGTTGCCTGAAACAGCTAAGCAACTATAAGCTAATATACACAGATACACACACACACACACACACACACACACCGATGTAAATATATATATATATATATATTATATATTTATTATATATTCACATATATACGTGTATGCATATAGATGTGCATTGATTTATACATATGCGAACGTATGAATGTAAGTGTACAACATTATTTTTCACAAGCACATGCACACATATGTAAATAAAGAGTGAGATGCTCTAAAATCGCATCTAGTATTCCCTAGTTAACATCTTATATTTGCCTTTAACCTGTTGATCTTTCACGGGTTTTGGGTTCCGTAACCTCAGTCTAACCTTTTGTCCGCCATCAAAACAACAATTGGAAATAGAGATTTGTAAGTTCATTACATTGCACCCTAATCTCCCTAAACGTCCACACACACACACACACACACACACACACACACACA
>NC_068989.1:65014385-65014967 GCF_001194135.2 Octopus bimaculoides | reverse complement strand
TATATATATATGTATATATATATATTTATGTGTGTGTGTGTATCAATCTTACAACTTCCTCTGTCATGGTCACACAATATCTTTCTATGGACACACATATATGTATTCTTACATGTGTTTGCGTGGAAAGAGAGAGATAGGTAGATATGCATAGACATCTATATGAATATGCACACATATATCAATACTGCGCTATACATGCGTATTTGTGTGGTTATACGCACATGTATACATACATCTACACAGGCTCATATGTATATGCGTATATTTTGGTTGATCTGAAGCTTCGTCTTATTGTAATATATCTCATTGTCTACATGTATATACGAATATTATCGAGTTTGAATAGGTTTACATGTAAGCGTATGTGTGTATGTGTGAGTATGTGAGTATACCATGTATATATATATATATGGTAGATTTCCTTCCTTTAATTATTTGAATTCCTAGTACGCGAAACGTGCCGAAATGCAATAAAGAATTAGGTGTCCATCTACATCCATGTATATATATATATATGGTAGATTTCCTTCCTTTAATTATTTGAATTCCTAGTACGCGAAACGTGCCGAAATGCAATAA
>NC_068989.1:65012815-65014361 GCF_001194135.2 Octopus bimaculoides | reverse complement strand
TACATACATACATACATACATACATACATACATACATGCATACATACATATATATTTGTATATATGTATGTATGTATGTATGTATTCATATGTATGTATGTATGTATGTACGTTTGTATGAATATATATAAAACGTGTATCCTGCACTTTGCTGTCATAGAGACAATTGATTGATGATACATGATCAGAGATGATGAATGGGTGATCAGTCATATTGGCTAATTTCCCAGAAATCTTGTTGCTTAGTCCAGCAGGTAAGTAAGTTAAACAAAGAAAAAGAAAGTGCTTGTTTCCCTAAGATACCATGAAAGGGATACAGCGCGATTTTAACTTGATCAATGAATTTGAACTTATCTATTCATAGATAACGTAATTTAATATATTTTGATATGCATCGAATCTATACGAATGTCTGTATAAATATATATGCATATATATAGATATATGTGTGTGTGTGTGAGTGTGTTTATTGTCGTGTGTAAGTGTGTGTATTGTGTGTGCGTGTGTTTATATACATGTATACGCCTGCACACACATGTCTATACATGCATACATATATACGTACATATTTATATATGCCTATGAATTTATATATGTGTGTGTGTGGATAAAGGATAAAACTTCTTCATGAATCATATAGAGTCATAGGACCAGCTCGCAGGTTTCTATGATATATACATACTGGACTTTCCGAAACACTGGTCTGTCGCAGTAATACCAATTTTTCCCAGGTGAGTGAAATGGAGAAATGTTTGATGTGTGATCATGGTTCGTCTACTCAATCGAGCTACTGCTCTTTTGAAAACATAGTAAACAAGCCTTAGAATGCTATACGAAAGTATTCTACGGGCCTAATTTTCTCATCACAAACAGTTGTAAGTCTATAATGTACAAATATTTGTATAAAAGTACATATTTTAAAACTTTTTCGTATACATCATTACGTGAAAACATACCATATTAACTTAGTAATGCAACAATGGATTTTAAAAATCGGCTGGTGAAGGAATTTGTCTTTGAATCTCGACTTCAAATTATCTGGAATTGAATGAGACTCAGGAATGTTTTATTAGCTTAGTTTATTTGTATCAGAAGAGTTCTTCAGAAGTATTTTGTCCGGATTGCTAATCCCATATTAGTAACACTTTCTTCTGACATAAATATATACATATATGTGTGTGATGTGAGCATTTATTTCGCATATTATGGGGAGATAATTTTAAATTCAAGGATCATGTTCGAAATGTGACTTTGTATGTTTATGTCCTTTATTATAGTACATGGTTAAAGAAGTTTCTTCTAGTTTACCTCAACTTACAGGACATTCTTGATGAAATTGACATTTCCAGTCATTGAAGTAATGACTGCTTCTAGCTTAGACATTCCGACCATGACTATATTATCAAATGTGTCAATTTATTTTAAAGCTGTTAATGTGTAATTTCAGGACAAATCTGCTGATATTTTTATCAGGTTCAGAAAACATATATATGTATACACATGCATTTATATGTACGTATATATATGTATATATATATATATATAT
>NC_068989.1:65010378-65012805 GCF_001194135.2 Octopus bimaculoides | reverse complement strand
ATATACATATATATATAAATATATATATGCGTATATGTACATATGCATGTATGTATATATGTGTGTATGTATGCATGTACGCATATATGTATGTATGTATTAATGTTTAGCAGAAGTAGCCGAGCGACTCGAGGGGGAGTGCTAACGCAGGAAACTGTCAGCTCTTGAGTGTTAATATAATATGGATTTCTTAAGACGTTCTCGCGTTTTAAATTCTTCTAACATCCCTTACCATCCCGTATTGGACCAAGTAACGTGCTACCAATTAATCACGATATTAGAAGTGTATTTCGTTGAGATGGTAGGCTTTTTGGATTGTTGTATTTTGGATATTTTCTTCGACTTCAGTCGTTAAAGTGTTAATAATGTCAAGTGCATTGAACGGTAGAGTGTGTATGAGAGATAGGGAGAGAAGGCGTCGTGGATGTGGTTGGAGTTTAAATAAAGAAAATAAAAAGAAAGAAGAAAGGCAACAGAAACGAATAGCAGAAAAACTAATTCAAAGAATGTCAGGAAAGAATATGGAAAATGGAAATTCGGGAGGCAAAAGAAAGACAGAAACAATGAACGATAGATAGATAGATAGATAGATAGATAGATAGATAGATAGATAGATAGATAGATAGATAGATAGATAGATAGACAGACAGACAGACAGACAGACAGACAGACAGACAGACAGACAGACAGACAGACAGACAGATAGATAGATAGATAGATAGATAGATAGATAGATAGATAGATAGATAGATAGATAGATAGATAGATAGATTCTACAATGAAAGGTATCATAGTTGAGAAAATTAAATAAGAAAAAACTATGGGACTGTATTTGAAAAATTCATTGAAATATTATTATTTAACTAAATGCTAGATCTAAATTATTCAAGTGGTTTGCAATGCTGTATGGTAGCCACAGTCATCGTTAATTTCCTTTCTTAAAGCTCATTGCTCATATTCATCTCACACCGAATTATAGTTATCTTCCACGCCACTTCATTCTCTTTCTTTCGCATGACTCAACGCATCAAGCGAGGTAATAGGTGATCGAATGCTCTCAAGACGATATCGAAACCTCTCTTCCGAAACTGTTTCTTTGACAACTATCCATTTCTTTCCGGTATGAACTTAAGGAGAACGCATCATCCTTGACTGTCCTAGATTCGGAAAAATAAATAAATAAATAAATAAATTGTTTATTTCTTCCACTCCTGCTGTTTAGTTTGTATTTTAGATTTTTCTCCAAGATCAGTCTCATCTCTTATTACTATACTTACTATAAGCGTAACGGGATTTGCTCAGTACTGGCCAGGGAAATTTTATCGTACCCAAAGATGACACAACAAATAATTAATGTAAGTTAGTCATGTATTTTTCCCATACATTACGCTGCTTTCTGTACAAATATAAAAATATGAATTATTTAAAACGAATTAGGTTATCGTGTTTTTGATTACTATGAATTATTTAAAACAAATCAGCTTATCTTGGTTTGATTAATATTTAAGAATAACTGCAAACAAATTAGTTAATCTTATTTTGATTAATGTGAAATATTTAAAACAAATTAGCTTATTTTCTTCGATAAATGCGAATTATTATTTTTAGAAAATTGAGTGTTTACATCCACATATAACTAATATTTTTCAGTATCATTCTTCTTCTTCTTCTTCTTCTTCTTCTTCTTCTTCGTCGTCGTCGTCGTCGTCGTCGTCGTATCATTATTTATATTATTATTATTATTATTATTATTATTATTATTATTATTATTATTATTATTATTATTATTATCATTTTTATATTTATTATTATTATTATTTTTTATTATTATTATTATTATTATTATTATTATTATTATTATTATTGTTGTTGTTGTTGTAACTGCTGTTACTCTTATACTATAGTAGTTTTTGCTCAATACAGTCGTTAGTTAAAAATTTCCAAAATTTCAATCTATTGCACTGGACTTCTGACAACAAGGGCAAAGATGAGGTGTCTGTCATTTTAATGCAGAACAAATATCGCAAGTTCCAAGTTCTCGGTCAACACGAGGCTATAGCATAAAATATTTGCCGAAGGTGCCACATGGTAGCAAAGCGAATTCCTTAAACACACAGTTACATCTGCATGCATCCCGTATTCTTATCTAGAGTTGGTTTGGTATTAGTGTGGATTTTACGCTTCCTAGATTCATAATCATTGTTTCTATGTGAAATGGCAACTTAGCTCTACATAATAATAGCCGATACAATATTGGTTTCATAGTTGATTTCTCCAGCCCCATTTTACATCGTGTACACATGTGCGTATGTTTGTGTGTGTGTGTGTGTGTGCATGTATAGTACCATTTTTCATTGTATACACGCGCGCACACAGACAGCCACACACACACACACACACACACACACACACACACACACACACACA
>NC_068989.1:64996964-65009256 GCF_001194135.2 Octopus bimaculoides | reverse complement strand
CTCGGAGATATTCAGCGTGACACAGAGTGACAAGGCTGACCCTTTGAATTACAGGTACAACAGAAACAGGAAGGTGTTTTCGCTCAATAAACACTCACAACGCCCGGTCTGGGAATCGAAACTGCGATCCTATGACCGCGAGACCGCTGTCCCAACAACTGGGCCATTGCACCTCACATATTTGTATATATGTATATATATATATATATATATATATATATGTATATGTCTATATACGTATGTATATATATATATATATATATTTATCTATGTATGCATATATATGTGTGTGTGTGCGTGTGTGTGTGTATTTATATATAAGTGCGCGCGCGTATGTATGTGTGTTAGGAAATTCATTTTTATGGTCGGTCAGGGAGTGAGCATTGGTTTCCCACCCATAAAGCGCTTAGCAATACAAACCCCTTATCAGACTTAAATGTCCAAGAGTGCTTCTTTTTCGGATATATCAACTCAAGCTTACCTAAGTTTAAATTTAAATACTTAAATACGTAGAAATATATTAATTACACAAAAAAACATCTAAATATTATTTTCCGTGTAAGTCTAAAAGAAAAACCGCAGTAAGTAATGAGAGAGTAATACCATTTCACAGAAAAACCTACTTTGCACGTTTAGAAAGAAAGTATTGTGTAGGATTTTTGTAATCTAATGTCATTAAAATGAATAAATCCAGATGAAAAAAATAAAGGATATCAGAATATATTTATTTACTTTAAATCATTATTTTCATTTGTTGAGTGATGTAGCCTACCATTTTAATTTATTCATATAACGAGGCTAGAAACTTCAGTTTTGAATGTTTAAATTGTATTTGTAAGTGCGTTTTTGGCGTTAATTATAATGTTTCGTTTAAATACTTAAAACCTCGCCTCCCTAATTCCTATCTCGATCAACAATAATTCAAAATCGCGTAAAAATCAGAATTAATCCTGAGTGGAATTAGTGAAACGCAATTTGAATGAAACAAATAAAGTTAGAAAGATCTCATTAAAAGATACAGAATGGCTGACACAAACTTTAAGGGGGAAACATTGATGATGACATGAAATTTCTAATTAAGGTTTGAGAATAATGGAAATGATTGATGTTCAGAGGTTTGGAGAACATTATTTTGATTAGTAATAGCATTGATTACGACCTAAACTCATGTGTAGGTCGTGGCTAGTCCTCATGGACTAACATATCATTCAGCGCCGCCATTTCTGAAGCATTTATATAAATATTGACTTGTTATATAGACAATAAGCTTTCATTGACATAGATAATATTGAAATGCAAGAACGAAATACAATTTACTAGACAATTCTGTGCTTGGTATATAGTGTTATAAACATATGTTAATGTATATTTCGGCTTTTAAAGTGTTTCTACTTCATTGCAAATGTGACCCCTTACATCATTCAAAAATGAAAAACTATTAACATGGCTCCATTTTTTATACCCTCTAAATCTGAAACGGCTATTTTAAAAAGTTTTCCTTAAATCATTTAATGCTCTTCTGAAAAATGTAAATTATATAAAATGTGATTTCACCTAACCCAAACCTTTGAAGTTTTGTTATGTTTTATCATAGAAATCAATCAATATTTGACAGCAAATACAAGCTCTAAAGTTATTTCTCTATTCAAATATTTGGCTATTTCTCCCTACATTGCTTAACGTTTCTCTGCGTTTTTTCCTTCCTTCATGAACTACCAACGTATCGTATATTTGCACAATAATTATAATATCTTCTCTCAAATCTTCTATGCTTATACGAATTTTTCTATCTCCTTGTAATGTTCTGCTTTTTGAACTCCAGAATACGAGAAAAACATCAACTACATTTATTTGCCCGATTATACTCGGTATTTCATAAATATATCATTTGTTTATAGTTATTTGCAGCAATATTATTCTAAAAATTATAGTTAGTGAATACATTATCTAATGATCGAAAAAATTGATTTCCTAAGCAAATATTGATGTGCATGTATCACGATGTGGTTAAGAACTCTTCCCAACAACGCTGATCCAGAATGGATCTCACTCCACTGTAATAAGTGTTTTCAACTTAGCCTACCATTTGAACAATGAATGAAATATACTGAATGGAAATTGCGATGACGCCCGCTTTACATACACACACGCAAATATATGCTATATGCGTGGGTCTGTGTGTGAGTGTGTAGAAGTATTTATATATATGTATGTGTGTGTGTTTATATGTATGTATATACTCATATATATGTGTGTGTATGGATGTATGTATGTGTGGACGAATGATCATTTGCTAATCTACCAATTTTTAATTTAACCGAATGTTATGAATTCTCTGGGCTCCGTTTCTGTTATACTACCAGTTATGCGCTTCTTAATTATATTATCTAATACCTTGCAATACTTAGTTACATTCCATTTCGTCCTTGAGTTTAAATTCTACCGAGGTCAAATTGACCTACCTTTTTTTTTTCTGGGATCGATAAAATAAGTCCATCAAGTACTAGGTTAGGTATTATCGATCGATTGTACCTCTCCCTCAAAACGTACGGCTCTGTGCTTTCGTTAAAAATCAATATATCATTTTCTAGATAATCGTTCATTCAGAGAACAAACACCACTTAGGTACAAGGTGGTTTGAAATCAGTTATTTTCTACAAGAAGTAGAATCTTATTGCTAATTGAATACTGAATATCTTTCTAGTAGAGTGGTTTAATACAAAGTGTACAGGCGTGTAGACGCTCATAATAACTACCCTCACTCAATTCCCGAGTGATGAGTCCGACTTTTTAAAGAGGTTTATCTACCCAGGCCGATGTGTTACTAGAAGAAGCAATGTTTGAGTTCGTAACAATCGAGTCAATCTTTTCAATTTAATTTATTTATCTTTCAGGTTAATCAATAATTTCACTCTAAACTTTTTATTTTTTAAATCTGAATTTTTTTTTTTTTTTTTACATTTTGTATGTAACAAAGCTGCACTACACGAAACTCAACGTCGTTTCTTATCGCCTTCAAAGCCCCTGCCTAAGTAACATGATGATAATATATCATATTCTCAGTATAATTTAAAGAGAAAATCCCTCGTTAATCGACCTTAATTGGCAAGAATATAACATCATAGATAAGATTTCAGAAGTTAGATACTTGTTTTCTTAACGGAAATGTTTTGTGTTACAAAGAACCTTGTTCTCCTGAATAGAAAAAAATTAAAACAAGAAAAAAAACATTTAATTTTCAGAAACATTTTTCTCTGCCGAAATGCACTCTTGACATGAAACAAATGTCTCCGTATTCAATTTATCGAATAACTAGAGAATGGAGCCGTTTAATTTAACTTTTCCTTATTTCAGCCAGGGCTGTGTCCTGGCTGGTACGCTGCCATTTTTTGTGGGAAAACGTCTTTAGAATAATTAGATTCTAACACCTGTGTTCTGAATCACAATCTTAGTGAGGCATCATACAAGGGTCGATAAAATAAGTTCGACGCATGGTATTGAGCCGCTTCAATTCTCTCTAAACCTCCTTACAAATTCCGTGGCATTGTACTAATTTAAGAAATCAATATAGAAGAGAGCAGTCAGATGGTGTCGGCTAAATATAGAGTAACTAATTAAACGTCTATCCATGTGAAGATGTTATATCAAACTTTGTGAATTTTTAATGACCGGGCGTAAGAGGATTGAAAAGGTTCGCAATTGTCTACTTGTTGTGAATAAGTAGAATATTTACTAATTATTATAGCCGCCAGTTTACACCATTTTATGTGCATTAGTCTGAGTAATTAATTTTATATTTTTCTTGTCAAATTATTTCCCACTACATTGCTGTATTGTGTTGTAGCTGAATTTACTGCTTGTATATGGTAATGTGTCTATCATTCGATCGTGTAAATTTGTGAAAATGTTATTGTTTAATCAGGAATAGTTCAAGACTAAAACCTCGTGTAAATATAAAGTTACATATGAGAGAGAGAGAGAGAGAGAGAAAGAGAGAGAGAGAGAGAGAGAGAGAGAGAGAGAGAGACTAAAATGACAAGCGCACAGAAAGGAAGAGGAAGACAGGCAGTTAAAGAAGGGGAGATGTTGAAGATTATGAGAGTAAATACGGAGAAGATGAAGGAAAGATCGAATGAAAGGCTGCGGTTGAAGTTATCGGTCTTGAAAACTAATTAGAACCGGAGTGAAGGCTGAAAGCTGTGACAAACAGAATTTATAAGAACAATGATGGAAGAATTAAAAGAATTTCCTAGTATTATATGATTAGTTATGACCTAAATATTAATGGGCTATTGCTCGGTATTTGTAATGCGTTTGTGAACGTGTTTGATATGTTAAACGATTGTCCATTCTTTGTTGCATCTCAGATATGACATATAATTAGGAACGGCTCGAATTCCAAGTTGAAGTTCTTGCACAGAGGAGATTTATAAACAGAAAACGTGTGAGAGTTTTATCTCAAATAATTGTTACATTAGAATTTATTTTCAATTAATTTTATTTGAAAAAATATATTCTAATTACAAATTCGGCACGTATGGTTTAGTGTTAATATAGAATTTGTTTTATTATAACCTGACGACTAATTTTTTAAAATCAATGTTTGATTAATTTTTCTAAATCTAATTTTCAGGCCAAAAATAAAATAATCATGCTGAAAGTACTAAAGGAACTTCGGGGGAAAAGTGCATTTAGGCCTATATCGGAGGAAGCAGCCAAACTGAGAGCTGCTCGGGACCGGCGGGTGAGTAACAGTTGGTTTTCTTTTTTTTTAATTCTAATTTCTTGCAGTTCATGTTAAAATGTTTTCTAGCTACGATTTTTCCATACCTATTTTCAGGCATAATGTCTCTGATGGACATAATTAAACCAGTGAAAATACCTGTGGTATTGAATTTCCAATATTTTGGATAGAGTTCTTATTCAAGATCACAAGAGAAATAACAGAAAACCAGTAGAGTTTTACAGCATCTCAAGAGAAGAGGATGTAAAACTCTACTGTTTTTTCCTTTACTTACTTCCTGTCATCTTTAACCCGAAGGGGACTGTCCAAAACATTGGATACTTCACTCGCCACTCATTGTTATCTTTTTGTCGCTTTTTCTAAACAGTACAAGTCTTACCGACGCAGATTACCCGCCAGGTTTCTTGGATTTTGTTTCATCCAATCAATCAAATCTATGATAAAACTGTTCTAGCTGTTGTTATCTCATTTTTATTTTCAGGTCTCTGATCGAACCGACTTATAATTAAATTATTCCACTTATGAGCATTACATTCTTTAGTTTCAGGTAAAGTGTACCCCGAACTATTTAATCCAGTGTTTTGATCGTTTTTGTTACTAAGAGTAGCTGAAATTTGGATACAAAGTTTTACCATCGTTATTATCCTTCAGCCGGGTTTAAATCTGTTTCGCAGACAAAAGTTTCGCAGTATATACTGTGCTGTCTCCACAAATGGTGATAATTCATTTAATCAAAATGACAATTTTGTTCTCAAATCTACGACGCTTGATAATTATAATATATTTACAGGAAATATCTCCTGATAACAGACCTTGTCGTGGCATTCACTGCCCATATTTCCTGTAAGGTAATTGTTAATGATGCTTTTAATATAAAGCTTGGCAAAGGTGGGGTTACAACGAAAGAAAAAGAGGGTGCTTCACGGAAAGTATGTTGTTACAAAATGAGAATGTATGCCAAAGAGAGACAGACAGACAGACAGACACAGAGACAGACAGACAGACACGGAGACAGACAGACAGACACAGAGACAGACAGACAGACACAGAGACAGACATACAGAGGGAGAGAAGAAAGAGAAGAAAGAGAGAGAAACAGATAGGCAGACACTATATAATGATATGCTACCAAAATACTAAGTATGTAAGACACATTGAATATTAGATAACTCTATTCCTTAGTTGAGAGTTGTAAGGAACAAACACACTATCTGTAATATCATAGTTACATTGAATGTACCTACAAGTATCACAACTCAAATCTTTAAAAACTGATGTAGAGGTTATATACAGTATATACATACCCATGTATGTAATTTGTATATAAGGCGGGCCACTAAACACGGAATCTGACTACATATAGTGATTTCTGGGCTTGAAGTGCCAAACACATCTCAGAATGTGTGGTCCAAATCCGAAAATGAATAAAAATAACTTGAGATAAATATATTTATTATTCAAGTAATTCTGCCCCAACGTTACTCCTATATACGTGCATGCATAGTGCGTGCATGTGAGTTGTGTATGTGTGTGTGTGTGTGTGTGCGCGTGTGTATGTGTGTGTGCCTGTGTGTGTGTGTGTATTTACATAAAAAATACGTAGATAGCTATATAATACCATAAAGATTCAGAGACAATTAAAATGTCACTGATAGGTTCCTTTCGTGTATCGTTAATGTTTCACGTTCATGCGGTTATTCGGGCGACAGAATGGATTACTCTGATGAGATATGCCATTATCATGATTCTGTGAATATCTCACTAATTCATTCGTTAATGAACAACATTCGAGTCGTGCAGAGTGTATTGTAACTTGCAAATGAAGATAACATTTTTAAGAAGCATTTTTTACACAAGGGAATTTATTAGTCTCAATTTTAAAATCATTGTTGCTCAATTTATTAACACTAGCAAACATAGCCAAAAGTATCAGCAAATGTTTAATAATTACTAAAAATAATTAGCAAAATAACAATGAAAAATAATTAGTAAAGGTAATACTCAGCGAAAATGATAATTCTGAAAAATAATTTTCCGAGATGTTTCTAATTGCGATAAAAGTTTTCCAGGTGCTTTCTTTAGTATTGTTTCTATCCTACGGAGTCCGTAAAAAGATGGGTTTTTTTCGGAAGAAAGGGAGAGTCTCTACTTTATTTGATAGTAGAAGTTTATATTTCGTCTTATTTTATGCATCGAGTTTTATGTCAGTCCGTCAGTCGTCTTTCAGTCGTTTGGAGTTGGTAGTTTGGTAATGCAGGAATAATCTTGAAGGAGTGGTTGTTAAATTTAGATAGAAACGTGTCAAGAAATATTCATTCCTTGTTAGATATTATACAAGTTACGGTCAAGGTCTTACGTTGCAGTGACATATAAACGCCATCTGCAAAAGCTTGATTTGCTTTAATATTCAATCATATCATGGGGTTCGGCTTTCCTACAAACATATTTCGCAAGAGATATTTATTTTATTCTGAATGAACGTGTTACGTGCATCTAGCCATAAACGTGTTGTTAATCAATAATACTGCTACTACACGTTCTTCAGAATCTATGGTTTGCTCATGTATTTTTCATTCAGGGGGCGACCAGTCGTTTCTCGGCAATTATATCTGTATTTGCCGACTTTATTGGTGTTTATAGATTTGGGGCTTGTAATTAGCTGTGTGTAATTCCGTAAAAATACAACTGACCTTAACTTTTGTTAAAGACCTTGTGATAATTGTGAGAAGAGAAGTCCCTACTGTTTAGAGTGGAGAAGATCGCGGTTACTGTGTGGATACATTGCAATTACGAGGAGAGTTAAATCCAATAGTTTTTCCATTTTTACGCTCATTATCACGTATTATTAATTGCTCTCCATAGTTTAGCTCGATGTTGAAACCATTGCTAAGCGAACTCTAATTGCAATGTAAACTTTTTTGAAATTTCTGTCTGATGATAGTTTTGATATGTGCCTACCAATCTTGTATGAATCTGAACAGATTATTGGAGGTCCTAATTACGTATTTTCTTAAGGATTAAAGTGGTATTTAGTTAATGTAGCATCTCGAAAGTTTAATATCTACCGGCTTGTGTATCATGATTTTTAAATCAAAGTCTCTAAATAATTTGATTAGTATCTTTCTGAGTTCGTCCTTCCCGTACCCTATCATGTGGTAGTGAGCGGTAAGTCCGTCATCCCTGTAAAACCCTATGTTAGTGCTAGAACAATTAAATCAGTTTCTTTTTCGATGTGAGTAGTGTGCGCCATATAAATTATCTCCTCCAAAATATGAACCGATTAGTACTAAGGAAGTAAATTTCCAGTCATCATATTCTAGAAGCAACTGACATAAAATATGAGAAGATCTAGATGGTAGTAACTAATTATTTCGCTTGGACTTGAAATCATTGTAGATGAAAGCATATTTCATTAGCACATACCGTTCTTCCTTACAAATGATTTTTAAGCGGGTAACTTAAGTTACGGCATCCTACTTTAGTTGTAGGCACACGCACACACACATACACACACTCTCTCAGTCTCTCCACCTCTCTCTCTCTCTCTGTCGTTAAAATATTTCGTTGCTTTTTTTTCCTATTTTCAACAGAAGCGCTCCTCTTTTGTTCTAATATTCTTCCAAATCTGTACAATAAATTTTCTGCAATTTTTCTGCTTTGAGAATTTATCATTCTCAACAGAGAAGTTTAAGTGTCCATCTCACAACACACTGTAAATACCCTAAAATCAAATACAACATATACAATCTGATAAGTGGCCAACATGTAATTTGCAACACATTCTACATTACGGCACTGACTACAGACAGCTTAGGTGCGACAGCTACCAAATATGCCTCATGTCCTAGACTGGTGAATGATTTACAAACATCAATAGACAGTAGCCACTATTTCCTCCTGGAATGGAATTGAACATGTTACGAAATGCAAGAGAAAACACTAAACAGTACACGTCCATGTTGTCAATTAGCCTACTAAAATTAGCAATTATGTCTCTTTCAAATAGTATTCTATCATCTCAGAAAAGAAGAAAACAAAAAACATAGGATAATCTAGCACTAGATAAAATCAATATCGAGTAAAGATTGGGGGTTATTGAGAGAGCGACCCTTGATTAAGTTACGGTACAGTGGCATCGAACTCAGAATTGTTGAAAAGTGCAAAATTTTCAATGGCATACCGTAACACGAGTATGCACACATATGCATATAGGTACACACAGCTTTCTTCCAATTACACACACACACCTATATATATATATGTGTGTGTGTGTATTTATACACATACATGTGTGTGTCACGGGATCACGTGACCGACCAGACCATCAGATGTTGTTACACATCGCTGGTCACAATACACTTTGCATTGTTTTGCCATCGAACGACGTCACCCCGCTGTCTCGCCCAACACACTCCCTTGATCGAGAGGGGAATGGAACAATGTGAAAGTTATTGATTGTTACTTGTGAACAAAACGCGCCGCCCGGTCTGGGAATCGAAACCACAATCTAGCCACCGTGTGTGCAGCAGCCTAACTACTAGGCCACACGCCTAGTGATGGTATATATATATAGAGAGAGAGAGAGAGACAGGCAGACACATCATATATATTTGAGTGCCTATATATGCATCTACGGGCATATACACACACCCACAGAGAGTATATCTGTACAAATATTTTACAAATATATTGATATGAGCATATAGGTATAAGATGCAATCTAAATATATCTATATGAGCATGGATATAAAAATAAGCATATTTATATGAGTATGGATATATAATAAACACATTTATGAAGAAAGCTTTTGATGCACCAAAACACTTTGAACGAAAGACAACAAGCATAATTCATAACAGGATGCAATTCAATTAAGTAACACTAAATATGAATAACACTCTACGTAAACACATTTATATTATCAGGAAAACAATTTGTATTTATGGCTAGGAACGATATTTATGTAATATATTTATAATACAAAATTACGTAAACATTATTACAACAAGACCAACGATAATTTTACAAAACAAAGTGAGTCAATAAAACATCAGAAGCAGTATGTGCTCTTTGTAATGTCTCTGAACACATAATTTGCTAAATGGTACACGTTCTGAATATAAAACTCTTGATCGTTCTGAAATAAATTTAAACAGTTTTACATAAAACATTACCTTTATAAACTCGTTTCTAGATTATTATTCAGAGCCGACGAGCACCCACTCTTGCATATGTTCACATATTCATATGTATAAACATGTAGACATGCACACAATGCTCCGTACGTTAAGTACATACATATATAAAATCGCGCATACTTATATACATACATACACCTCTACATTGATACTTAAGCATATACCAACAAATATATATACAAACATACATGTCTACATATATATATATATATATATATATATATATATATATATATACATACGCTTATATTCCTACATGCATACATGTATTCGTAAATACATACATACATGCTTAATACATATATACTTAAACGTTTGCATTCCTAAACACGTATGTACATACATATATTCCTACATATGTACGAGCATACGTACACGCATACACATATGAAAACTTATATACAGCTTTTTTTTTAACATTTACTAGTTTCAGTAATTATGCTGCATTCGACCAAATTAACTTGGGACTTGTCTTTTTGTAAAGTCTTATCATACCGGTCTCTCTTTTAGTGGAACCGTTAGGTTAGGGGGAACGTAAACAAAGCAACAACGGTTATCAAGCGGCAACGTGAGACAAGCACAAGCACAAGACACACGTACATGGTCAGCTCGAGCCATACACAAAGATACTCGGCCAAGGCGCTACAAACTGACCCTGAAAGCATGTGGTTGGGAAGCAAGCTTCTTACACACAGCCACACATACATACATACATACATACATACATACATACATACAAACAAGGCTGAAGATCAGTGAAAAAGAGGACACATATGCTGGACTATTGAGAAATTTGTAGTTACTCAATTCAGATTACAAGTTCAGGCTTATACCTGTAATTATTGAGGCCCTGGGATATGTAAGACATTGCCTAAATAACAATCTTAAGAAATTAGGCTTCTCAAAACCAGAAAGGAGAAAGCTAATTCAAAAACTACAGATCCAATCTATCACTGCAACTATAAAACTTACCAAAAGTTTATCATTTAAATATATAGGAGCGTGTCTACATATATGACTATATACATGAGAATACATACATAAAACATACAAATCTGCACACACATAAATACATACATACATATATATATATATAGATAGATAGATACATACATACATACATACATACAAACAAAAATACCCTGTTAGTAACCGGATTAAACTCGCTTAAGAACTTAAAACTCACAGAAAAACCATACCTACATACATACATACATACATACATACATACATACATATACGTAGTACGTACATACATACGTACGTAAAAACATACATACGTACGTAAATTCATACAGATCTACGTACACACAAATATACATGTATACACACACACACACGTACATAAATGCATACATACATACATACATACATATACACACATACGTACGGATGTACATACATGCATACATACATACATACATACATACATACATGCCCAACCAGTATGTATAGAGCCAAGTATGTGTTTTCATTGTGAGATAGATAAATTTTTGCAGAGTTTTACAATATTTTTTTACACACATGCATTGTCTAAATCATTCCACATTTTCAGGTAATCAAAAACAAAACATAACAGCTGCACAAAATTCTGGTAGTATTTCTCATAATACATAATATTCTAATTTGTGCCATCTTTAATTTAGTCTGACAATATTTTTCATACTAAATTGATCATTTAGTTACTTTTACTAATACCTAATTTGTAAACTATATCAAGGAAAATTAATAAAGCAGTAATTCGCAGAATGGTTAGAGCGGCGGATAAAATACCTTGCAATATTTGTTCCAATTCCTGTGCAGAGTTCAAATCCCACCCGCCGTCAACTTTGCCTTTCATTCGTTTCAGAGTCGATAAAAAAGGCGCCAATCGAAGGAGATGGCTAGTGGGAGGGGGATGTCAAAACCGGGGACCAGATCCTTTGCTGTATCCGTTCCGATTGTTGGCTTTCTGACAGTAACACATACAACGCTTCTGGTCTGTTACACATCATCGGTGACATGGTAACTGCTTGTCATTCCCAAATAATAATAATAACAACAACAACAATAATAATAATAATAATAATAATAAAATAATGATAATAATAATAATAATAATAAAGACAGAGCTCAATGCTAAAAACAAGATAATGGGTATCAACACTTTAGCTGTCCCAGTTATAAGCTACAGCTACAACATCCTTAACTGGACACTAAACGAACTATGTAAAATAGACAGGAAAACAAGAAAAATAATGACAGGATATAGGATGCACCACCCAAAATCTGACATAGAAAGGCTATATATACAACGCACAGAAGGTGGCAGGGGTCTTATACAGCTAGAAAACTATTATAAAATAACCA
>NC_068989.1:64994804-64996121 GCF_001194135.2 Octopus bimaculoides | reverse complement strand
GACCTGGAAATAGAGATAACTCGAATGTGGAATCTAAAAACAGAAACAATTCCTATCATAGTTGGTGCCTTAGGTATAATAAAACAATATTCAGACAAATACATAACAAAAACACCAGGACTTACAAATATATATAACATACAGAAAATTGCACTACTGGGTACTGCACACATTCTACGCAAAACACTTTCAATACAGTAAACATAAGAGCACCACAGCAAACCACAGCACATACCCAAGGTGCACAGAGCTGCGCTCGGTAGTGAAGTGAAAGCACGTTATAAAAATAAAACTACTGAATAATAATAATAATAATAATAATAATAATAATAATAATAATAATAATTCTAAATGTACACTACAGCAAACACCTCTTACTGCCATCTTAACATCTTATAATCAAATTACTTTTAAAACTTCTAATTTACATTCTCTACAACAATACTCTGTGCAAAACGAAATTTATGGCTCCCTAGTCATAACACAAACTTGAACTTCTAAATTATCTCTTGAGGTCTCTGGTTGAGACTTGGAGTCAGCTTGTACTCATTTCTTCGACTCCGAAAAAGATGAAAGACAAACTTTGAATTCAGAGTATAAAGACGGTGAAGATACATACCGCTAAGCATTTAATCTAGCATGCTTACGATTTTGCCAACTCGTCACCCTTATGATGATAATAATGGTTTCAAATTTTGGCTGATTATACCAGCTCACCACCTTAAAAATAATAAGAAGAAGTACTCAACTGGTATTTATCTTATCGACCCCCCCCAAAGGATGAAAGGCAGAGTCGACCTCGACAGAATTTGAACTCAGAACACGAAGACGGAAGAAATACCGCTAAACATTTCGCCCGGCGTGCTAGCGATTCTGCCAGCTCACCACCTTAAAAATAATAATAATAATAATAATAATAATAATAATATCAATAATAATAATATCAATAATAATAATATCAATAATAATAATGATAATAAAACAAACAAGAAGAAGAGCGTGACTGTTATTGGTAATAAATAGAGATTGACTCTGTTTATTAAAATGAAAATGAAACGAATGAACAATATTTCGACATTCCGTGTGTCTTTTACAAGTTCGAAATATAAAATGAAATTAAATTCAAAGATAGGAAACGCTGAAACATTCAAAATTAAACCGGAATAACTGCGTAAAATGACGTCATCAATCTTAGGTCTTTCACAAAAGGTAGCAGAAGGAGGGCACACGAAACCGATTCAGTTGTTTAACGGATAAAAATTTCATTTTCTAATTTTCCAGATTTTGTATTTTGTTCCTTTTTGCCGTTGGTTTATC
>NC_068989.1:64993138-64993689 GCF_001194135.2 Octopus bimaculoides | reverse complement strand
TCGGTAGTGAAGTGAAAGCACATTAGAAAAATAAAACTACTGAATAATAATAATAATAATAATAATAATAATAATAATAATAATAATAATAATAATAATAATAATAATTACAACAACAACAACAGCAACAAGAAGCCAAAAACGAAAAAACAAATTGAACAGATGCGGATCCATGGACAAAGCAGATATGCAGAATTCTCACTTTTCAAAGAGTTTTTTTCTTTTATTCTTCATATTCTATCAAAATGAGGTTGTAAATATATTTTTTTAAGGGTTAGATTCAGTAAGCCCCCAATACTGTTTATAGCCATAAGGCTAATCCGCTTCAGTAGCTTCTTTTTATTGCTATAAGGATATTATCTTTTGACTGTTTCATATCACTGGCAACACGTTTCAAGGATTCAGTTTTGTTTTCTCATCACTGAGCGACAGTTTTTTACGTGAAGACACTTTAAATTAGTTTTAGATTTTTATAGTAAAGCCAGCCGTTACTCACAAACAGGTGTGGCATTGTAAGATGTAATTAGCGTTCGCTAATTGTTTTTTTTTTT
>NC_068989.1:64982771-64993128 GCF_001194135.2 Octopus bimaculoides | reverse complement strand
TTTGTTTTTTTTTTGGTGTCTTTGTAGTCACAAGAAGAAATAAACACCCTCTTAGATCTTCTATTCTCTGATCAAGATCCAATTTCGAATTGTGACATCTGGAGGTAGAAAGAAAGACAGACAGAAGTAGAGAGAGAGAGAGAGAGAGAGAGAGAGAGAGAGAGAGAGAGAGAGAGACATACATACAGACAAAGACAGACAGACAGACAAAGACAGACAGACAGACAAAGACAGACAGACAGACAATGACAGAGACAGAGAGAGATACAACTCGCTGCGCCACTACTCTTATACTAAATTTCAGTTAGCTAGTTTGACTGGAACGGAGTGAAATGAAGTGCCTTGACCAAGGACTCAACGCTTTGCAGGGTCAGAAAATTGAACGTACGGCATTATCATTTTGAATGGAAGTGCCAAACCTCTTATCCTCAGGGCCGAGTAAAACATGTACATCACACGCCCGCGTAATGCATCTATCATGCTAATTGTTTTAGGTGGCTATGTAGTTGCGAGTAGACATATATGCCTTTCTGATTCTTCCACTCTTTGACGTAGTGACAAGTCCAGAACGTGACAACAGGAAGGAGAAAGGGTTTACAAGGACTCAGCTGGTCGTGATATCATGCTGAGTAGACTTGATCAACGTGAAATAAAGTGCATTCTTCAAACACTCAGTGAGCATTGCTCGCTCTAAGAATCGAAACCACAATGTTATGATCGTCTACTCAATACGTTAACCTCTAGGCCGCGCATCTTCAGATATCTTTAATGGCGTTGACAAAATTTGACAAATGCAAAGTGAATACAAAGTGAAACTGCGAAGCCATGTAGCTGTGTAATTTCTGTATATACGGTTATTCAGAATGCATATGGTTGAATTATTATATTAACAGAAATCAATCGATAAACTCGTTTGTCATATGAGGACAACGTCACACCATCGCATCAGTGACCAAGATTCTTACTGTAAGCAACCAGTTTCAGCTGACTTAAGTGGATATTGTCGGAATATTTCTTGTGATTGAATATACTGAATTCCATTTCTGTGGTAGGTTTGGAAAGGGAATTTGAAACTCTAGCGTATTTCAGCTGACTAATTATATGACGACCATTCTTCTCTGGTATCCCCAATCGGTTTAGAAAACTAATCACCATGAAATCGGGTTTAGAATGATGGAAAATTTGTAAACCTTATATTAAATAATGGTCCATTTTCACAGAATGTCTCATTTTCTCTACCAGGACACATCTTAACAGTGTTTGTATCATACCATATTATTCGCAATATAGATTAACCTCAAAATAGATCATATGGAATTGAAAATGATATCAGATTGTCTGTAGTAATGCATTTACAGAATCGTATAAAGAAAACAACACCGAAATCGAAGGTACCAATTGTAGAATGATGAAGAATCACATTATATGATGCTAAAACATAAGTCTTTTGAAGATACACTTCATTGTTAAAGGATTCATTACACGTATATCTGAAATGACACATAATGCGTAGTATTAATAGTATATATATATGTATATATATGTATATACATATATATCTAGACACAAATATAAATCATCCAGTAAATCAGTTGAAATAGCCACCTACAGTAAGAATGTTAGTTACTGATGCGATAGAGTGACATTGTCTTTGTATGACAAATGAGTTTATGCAGTGATACTTGTAGTCTCTCTTTCTTGATAAACAACCTGTTTTTACTGTACTTTGCCTGAACAGGTACATGGTGTACAACACGAAGTGATTACAGAGCAAAGTGAGATGTAGTGTTTTGCCCCAGAATTTGAAACCGCAATCTTTCGGTAGTGAGCGCAATACCCTTTCCACAAGCAATGCTCCTTCATTACTTATTTATACAAATGTATGAGTACATATTCATATACACACCTGATTCTGATAACTGTGCGAGCGGCACCTCAACTAAAGGTTATATGCAGACACTCAATAAATGTACTGTCTCACCCGAAGCATATTTCAGTAAATATGTGCTAAAATCATTAAGATTATGCTGGATTTTAGGAAACGAAGCAGTTATGGGGGGAAATGGGTTTTAATCCAATACAGCTGCTATAAAAATACGGGTGAGTTTTAAATTTAATATATATGTATATATATATATCTATGCTTATTCAGTGAGTTTGCAGAGTAGTTAGCACGCCGTACGGAATGCTTAGCGGTAATTCGTCCGCCCTTAGGTTCTAAGTTCAAATTCTGCCGAGGAAGATTTTGCTTTTCCTCATTTCGGGGTTGATGAAAAATAAAGTACCAGTTGAGTACTGGGTTCGATGTAATAGACTTAACTACTCCTGAGTAAGAGTATAAAAATTGCATCCTTCTGCCAAGCCATGTAGAACTAGTATGGCTGAGTAAGTTCATCAAACTAGCATGATCTCGAGCTCAGTTTAACAGTCTCCACATCAGACCATGGTCGGAGAGAACATGTTGAGGTTCACGTCCTGCGGTGGACTAAACATAGGCAATATAATCCAATCGAATCCAATTTATTCCTTGAAATTCAGACTTTTCAAATCCCCCAACAGCTACCCTCGATTCCACAATACGATCACACATTAAAATAGCGTAATAAAGATATCTCACCGACTTAACAATTTTATACGATGTAATTTCAGCTTCATATAAACATGAAATAAAATGTTATGTACAGGAATAACTAAAATAAGAAAGTGAAACGACCTCGAGCGGACAAGACATTACTAATACGGTTCATTGTCTCATACATGACTGCAACTGTTATTTTTTATGTATATTTAGCGCACTGACATGTGACCTGTTACTCTATTAATATGGTGAACGAGGTTATTCGAGTATTTTGACCTCTAATGGTATTGGAGTAACACAAGGAAACAGTTCGTTTACTGCAAGATGGGAATCAAAATGTTTTCCTCTGTGTGTGTGTGTGCGTTTGTGTGTGCGCGCGCGCACACACGCACGCACATACACACATATATATATATCCGTGCGCGCCCCAAAATGGACATATTTATACACACACACACGCACATATGTGTGTGTATGAATATGCATATGAATATATGCATATGAACATATACCTTTTGTCTTTTGCCTATTTCAATCAACGGACTTCATACACGCTGGAGCACAGCCTTGAGAACCTTAGACCAGAAATCTACCCAGGGAGGGAGATGGGGAGGGGAGGGGAGGGGGAGAGAATACATAGAATACATCCATACACCAGTAGCTAGCTAGCTAGCTAGATAGATAGATAGATAGATAGATAGATAGATAGATAGATAAACCTCTATGCAGATACACACGTTTCTATGCATACTAACGTGTGAGTGCACCTATACTTCTTCATGTGTATGTGTACGTATGGTAATTGCTTTCTAGTATCAGAAACATTTTAGATCATATTCCGTTGATGTCTTGGCTTAAAGTATAACCCTATGCTGATCAACATTTTATTGCCACTTCTCTAGTTACAAGTATTACAAATTTTAATTTTTGCAATATGTCGAGCTATGAAACAAAAATTTGTTATGATGTCTGCATATGAAGAAAAGCTCCTGCCATTTCGTTGGATATTTTCAATGTTATGTTCCTTACACATTAAACTTTTTGCGACAACTTCAAGACTTAGCTAAAGAATCTTTTGATAACAAAAGGGTCAATACATATTTCAATTCAATTTTTCTCGTTTTCGTATAATATTATTCAAACACTCCTTTCTTCAGAACTATTTCTATTGGAAATTATTTTGATATAAAGTATTTACTAAATGTATAATCGTACAAACCGCCTTTAAATGTTCTGCAGTCAGTATTTCCATGTAAAACTCTTGTCATAATAAGAAATGAAGTTCTTTTTATGCTCTCTTTGTTTCTTTTGTATATCACTAGTCTTCTTATATTACGGCAAATTCAGTTGATCGGCTCGTCTGTATAACGGATAACTGACATGAAATGTTATTATTATCACGATGCAAGTAAAGATTTGTGCTAAATCTAATTACTGTTCCTTTACATTTTATCCCCAGCCCTTCAGTTGTTTCCCAAATTTTATTATAATTCCCATGGATCTATAGGCCGTCTAGAGAAAAATCACATTTTACTATATGAATAACCTAAGTGATGTACATTCTTTTCTAGCACACAGAGCAGAAAACCGGTTTTCCGATCGAACATTGATAGGTTTCAGTAGGAAGTTTTATGATAGCAAAGCACACGCACACAAATGCACATATACAACGCCCGCCATACACACATATACACACACTCACGCACACGTACACACACACACACACGCACACACGCACACACGCACACACACGCACACACAAACACAAACACACTCGCGCAAACTTGCATATCTGCCTCCAAAGCCATCCGCAAATACATGAAAACACATGCGTACATATACAGACACACACACAACTATATATAACGTGTATATATATATATATATATATATATATATATATATATATATATATATATATATATATATATATACGTACACACACACAGACACGTGCACATACACCCGCTCATATATATATATATACATACATACATACATGCATGCACACATACATATATATCTATACATGCACATTTGTGTGCGTGTATAGAATTGTTTGTGTGATAGTAGCTGTATAAAGTTTGCACATCAGGATAAATTTGCTATAATCATATTGATTTTCTTTCTGCTGCTTAACAACAAAGGAATCTAAGTTTTAGAGAAAAAGGCAGGGTCTAATAGTCTGACATATAATTACTGGTATTTATTTCTAATCAAATCTGAATTGCACTAACTTGATACAGAAACTTAACATTAATATTCAATCATTCATGCTCGGCTTCTAAACTACATGAATTCAAATATATGAGGTTCATAAACAGTCATATTTCAAAGCATTCCTTACGAATTTGTAACCCAATGAGGGTATAGGTGTAGCCTGATGCCTGTGAAGCCTGATATTCTCCCAATATGGGTACCAGTTGACACTTTGACGAGATTTTCTCTCGCCCTTCTTAGTGCCGTGTGCCCTCGTAGTTTCTTGAACCAAGTTATGGCTGTTGTTTCAAGTAGATAGAGTAACCACGTTGAGGTTGCCTCGTTGGCATGAGAAGGGAGACATTTTATTCCAGATTTTTTAGTTCATCTTCTACTGGAGAACAAATTACAGAATATTTGTGACAAATATATCTGCACGTTTATGTCATCATATCTAGAAAATGTTTAGTAAGTTATTATTTATAAAATAATATAATCGTAATATGTTTTGACTCGCTGAAAGGAAAAATTACTTACGAAAGAAAATAATTTATTTTGAATCCTGTTAATCTGGAAATAATCACTTCCCCTTAAGATAGAACCCATATATACATGGGTTTAAGAAAAAGAGAATGTTGTGTTATTTTTTTTTTTTAATCGCTGATAAATTTTCTCTTTTAAACACTTTGACTGTTTATGTCTTATCTTTCTGCATTCCCTATGAACGTTGGTGTTTTTCTGTATCCTATGCTTATCCCTTCAATTCCACACCCAGTATTGTGTTTTTCCTAAGTGCCAAATTGTTTAACTGCTTGCATTTCCCTCATATTGTGAATTTGTAAAACGTTGCAACTTGTTACCTTTGTGAAATGACCTTCTATATATATATATATATTGCTTGCAAACCTAACCTGATGTCTGTTTAACCTTTGTAAATGTGTTTTAAGATTTCTGTCATGTTTTATTTATTCCTAAACCTGGTGGCACCATACTAACAGAAAAGAATGGGTAAAGATGGCAAAGGTTTAATCAAGAGCCCAGATTCTGGGAGTGACGTGAGTACCCATCACTGGAACTGCACGGAATATTAGTCTATCATAAATTAGATTCCATGCACCAATTTCTGCATGTCTTATGTTTCCTACTCGGCAATATTCCTTTGCCAGGAGGGCACCTGCATTATTCAATTTAAATATGTATATTTTTTTCATTTTAGAAGTTATACGTATATTTTAGATATGTCTGTAATTAAAATACAGTAGATTTATGGAATATATTATGTAGTAAATTTCTTAAGGAACTTAACTTGTTATGATAGTCTGAATAGTTATAGAAATAGTCAAGTGTATATTTTATAGTCTAGTTAACAAATAAAACAAATTTTTCGAATATTATAGCAAAACACATAAATCAAGCAACGTCATTATTAGTGATGATGATGATGATGATGATGATGATGATGATGATGATGATGATGATGATTTTAAAATTTTGCGGGAGGAGTCTAGTCGATTACATCGATGCCAGTGCTTCACTGGTATTTAATTCATCGATCCCGAAAGGATGAAAGGCAAATTCGCCCTCGGCAGAATTTGAATTCAGAACGTAGAGACGAACGAAATGCCGCTAAGCACTTTGCCGGCGCACTAACGATTCTACCAGATCACCTCCTTAATAATAATAACAATAATGATAAATATAATAATAGTAATAATAATAATAATAATAATAATAATAATAATAATAATAATAATAATAATAATAATAATAATAATAATAACAACAACAACAAGGACAACACTAAAAGATGAAATAAAAGTACGATCTACTAAAAAAGGAAATTGCACGAGTGTGGGCAAAGAAGGGAGTAACTACCGTCCCAGTAGGGACAATGGGAGCATTAACAACGAGTTTTGAGAAAGATTTTTTATTGCAGAAATTGGAGTTAGCATGAGGGTGGAACATTCTCAGAGAACTGATTCATTGGGGACAGCGAGTATTTTGGGGTTAGTACCTAAGTGTTAAATATTGTGAAAAAAAACTATGTGGGACGCTTGGCAACAGATTGTTGTCCGCTCTTACAGAATTAGCCGGAGAAACTAAAATCAAGAGCTCTGAGGAGTGAAATAATGGCATGATAGTAATATTAATGGCTTCAAATTTCTGGCACTAGGCCAGCAATTTCGGACGAGTGAGGAAAGTTGATTGCACTGATCCCGGGATTAAATAGTACTTATTATGGTAACCTCGAAAGGATGAAAGGCAAAGCCGATGTCGACGGCATTTGAATTCAGAGCGTGGAAGTAGACTAAATGCTGCTAAGCCTGAACAATGAAATGGAAAGACGACGTCGTCGGAATTGTAACGTATAGTGTTGGAAGTAAATAAGTCAAGGTATTTTCTCCGAGGCTCTAATGATTCTCTTCACTTCCATCGACACATCCAACACCATACTACGGAAATGGCTTCCACACAACGAGTCCGAAATTTCTGGTCCTGATCTACGACTACGTTCATTTGGTTCTTGAAGCTTGCGTTGATGATGATCACGAAGACGACAACAACGATGACGATGGTGATGATGACGATGGTGGTGATGATGATGATGATGATGATGATGATGATGATGATGATGATGATGATGGTGATGACGACGACGACGACGACGAGGATGATAATGATAATGATAACGATGATGATGATGATGATGATGATGATGATGATGATGCTGATGATGATGATGATGCTGATGATGATGATGATGATGATGATGATGATGGTGATGATGATGAGGAAGAGGCCTAAACGTGCTTTGATTCGTTTCATATAAGAATACACGGAAACTAATCCATAATAGATGACCAATTCCTCTTTAACCACCGTTGATACTTAGTAGAGCAGCAAAATATCAAATTTGTATAAGATATACGTGAACATTATATATTTAAATATGACAGGTATAATTCATCAGTCTCAGTACAGAAATAATTAGCAGTATCATAACTCTACTCGACGATTCAATGAAAATAACAATGTATCAGAAAACTAATAAGCATGACATCACGAAACGTATAAGCATGATATCACGTAGCTAATAATTCATAGACGTTTACAAGTTTGAACGAACTAAGACTGAGTAACATATCTAACACTGGACTATTACAGCAAACACAATAGCGATGAATGCTCATAGCATAAACAAAAACCTTTGTAATTTGCTGCACTTCCAGAATACCCTATCAGCACCTCTTTGTATGTTACTAACATAGTTTTAAGGTTTTCTAATAAACCTTAATCGCCTAAAGGAATACACGAATCTGCCAACCCTTTAGATATAGGCAATGCATGTAACAATTTAAAACATTATTCACAGCGAGTACACACTGTTTTTACGTTAGAGATAAAAGATATATATATTACAAAATAAGTAAAAATATAGATAGTGATATGTCTGATATTTATATTCTAGCTGCATGTCGCATTAGAATATTTGCATTTTATAATGTTGTCTAAAAGGTAATATAAAGGGAAACGGTAAAAATGTACAGCTCGTAATAAAGTTTGACATTTTATGAAATACACAGCACGGCGTTTCAAGATTGCAGTCTGCAACGATTATGGTAAGTTCATCTGGTAACATAAATAAATCTAGCTGCCATTTTTGTTCAGCAGGAAGATACTTTCGCTGGTATTTAAACAAATATGATATGAAATGTCGAGTAGTTATGTTTTTCTTTTGATTGGCATTGGTATGATATAGAATAATATCATATCTTTGCAGTTTACATGAGCTATTTATACACCCACGTTTGAAGTTTAATATCAGATTGGCTGGTTGCTTCTCACTTGGGAACGAAAAGACAATTCTGAATTTGTAGATGGAGACATATACGGGACATTATTGATAGCATACAATTTCACAAAAACTTCAATGTCCACGTTATTGCCAAAAGTAAAGGAGCCTGAAACAAATCGTTACCCAATAAAACTTAACTGAACCATTTAGAAAAACAGAGATGTACTTGGAAGAGACCACCTATATCTTGGTTACAATAGTAAGTTAGGCTTAATTCGACCTCGATACTCAATGAAACACTCGTCAATATCAGTGTTGTCGCCTCTAACTGTCAGTTGACTTTTCTTTATGATATCCTGTAAATAGAAAGAAGAGGCATTTTGAAACAATGTTTTGGCTGCACAGACAACGATAAGTTATCACTTAAGGTGCAGTCTTCCAGTTGCTTGTATGTTACGCGGTTCATTCTGCAATTCAGATCAAACGTCACTGAGCTACAGGTCATCACCGTGAAAAGGAAATTCATTTAGAAATCTCAGTCCATTTAAATTCAACTGGTCAGGGAATCCTGGTGGAAGAAATTGAAAAGAGTGATAAATGGGATGATAAATGTAGTCCAGAAATGTTTACAGGTTTAAGGTATAAATGTATATTGTATAAAAGTAACAGACCAAATCTTCAGTACAATGCACTAAATTACGCGGCATGAACATATTCTCTTTAACATATCTTGACACGGGGTGTACAAACATATAATGTGCTAGCATATATGTTTTGGAATTCCTAAATAAAACTGTTTTTAAATATAGTTCGAAAACCAGTGTCATTCACAGTACTTGTAGTCTGTATGTACAAAATATTTTCAAAACGAGGCCTAAGAACATTTCACCAAGTAGATTAGCATCACACTGTTCAGTTCTTCCATGCCTAATAGATATAATCCAAGTGCCATTTCAAGAAATTAATCATGCACGTTTTGGAGTGGAGAATACAACATATCTAAATATGCATACATATATGTATGAGTGTGTGAATGTATAACTATATACATGTGTGTGTGAGTGCGTGTATGTGTGTGTATGTGTGCGTGCATGTTCGTATGTGCGTATATGTTGTGGATGGGTAATTGTCTGTGTATGTAGCATGAAGATAGTATATCATGTTTCCTTTTGTTAAACCTTAGTCTTCCTATTTACCCTGCTATTGTTGCTTGATATATCTTTACCATTATTATTATTATTATTATTATTGTTATTATTATTATTATTATTATTATTATTATTATTATTATTATTATTATTATTATTATTATTATTATTATTATGCCTGATTACCAAAGTTATGCAACACCAAATGGCGTAAATCTTATACTTCTATTCTATTCTTATCTATGATTCTAGTGCAATGCTATATATAAAACAAATCTTATTTCATTCTTAAATTTATTTATATATTTCCATGAATGCTATGACATATTTCCTAATTATGCATGTATTTTTGTCACTGTTGTTCTTCTTTATAGACTCGGTTTTGTATTTTCAGAAACAAAACGTCGACAAATTATTATGCAACGTATCCTTATCTTTTCTTTTTAAGATGGCTGAATGTTTTTGAACAATAAACAATGTTAAAACCCTACCTATCTTGTATGCATATGTACATGAATGTATTTTCCCATGATGGCACAATACTTCATGTAAATTATCTTATGCAATGCGATTATACACCATATTTATGCAATCGTTATATATATATATATATATATATATATATATATATATATA
>NC_068989.1:64979488-64982396 GCF_001194135.2 Octopus bimaculoides | reverse complement strand
TATATATATATATATATATATATAAAGTGTAGTATATTGCCACTTAAGTGTGGCTGACCCCTAGGGGTGGATGTTACTGTTGCTTATAACGATTTATAACAGGATCAGCGAAAGAAGAAACACAGCACAATTCAGCGAGAAATAGATATCATTTAATACATGAATTGGTTATGCATGAGCTACGTCAGGTTTTCATTCTCGGACAATGCAGAAATCCAACGGGCTTGTACTATACACCCATCACGATCCGGCAATCATCCGAATAATGTTTAATGTTCCTGAAGAAGGCCAGGATCATACGTCGTCCACTATACTAGCGCGTACGATTACTGCAGTATCTGAGCATGAAATTCGATGTAACTTATGTATAACCCATGGATTCGGAAAACTAGATATTCTTTTATTCTTGTAGTAGTTTCAGTCGAAGTACTGCAGCCATTCATGAACACCGCCTTAATTTATTTTACGTTTTTGTTGTGGCTTTATGGCTGGAAATTTGTCTACGATTCTGTAGCAGCTGATCTTCCCTGAGTGTATCCTTAAATGGTTGGCCGGTGTGGTACCGGCGCTGGGAGCTTATCCAGTGTCTTTTTAAGTAGTCATTTGAACAATTCAAGACCTCTAAATATCAGACTGGTACAATAGAGTGCTTTTGCACGTGGTTTCGAAGATGGTATGTTTCGAAACTGACAGTATCTACCAGTTCGTACATTGAAATGTCCTCTAATACCTAAGTTTGCAATATGCCCATCAAGGATTTTCCATACGTATACGATAGTAAATCTCTGTCTTCGGTGTTCAAGAGAGTAGAGACGCAGAACTTTCAAACATTCCCAATAATTAAGGTTTTTAACTGAACTTATTTTACGGGTGAATGTTCGTTGTAAAACTTAAATCTCTTCAATGATTTAAGAGAGTCTAGTGACCAAAACTGTGAGTATTAATCAAATCTCTTCAGAACTAAGCTTCCTGATAGAGTCAGCATAACTACTAGTTCTGTTATCACTTAGGTTCGGAGGATTCATTCTATGAGATTCCTGAGATGCCTGCTGTTTGGTAATGCGTATGATGAAAGGTGCATCATTTGATATGATGCTGTTCATTCTTAAAAACTAGCACTTGTTATTCTATGTCATCAACACGTTTACCATGAAAATACAATGTCCAGTTTTCTAAATGCAGAGTTTTCTCATTTTCTTTTTTCGTTTAACAGTTTCTTTGATAGTCGATCTGCAAATACCAGGTTGGGAAGGAGTCTCGACATTGATTCCATCTTGAGATAATTGTCGACAAACTGTTGCTGCTTTTGGGATTGATAGCGTGCAAGATAGTACTAACTTGGTTGCAGTTCCAATTTTGCTATACTTCCTCCTTGTTTGTATGGATTCTTCATCTCATTTTTCGGACACTTGGCATGCACTTTCAGTCTCTGCTTCAGACGTTGATGATAACACTGAAGCTGCTCTGGTTGAAGTTGGCATTAAGGACACTTATGTTCTTTTACATGGATGGATAGTTTTGGAACTGTTTGTTTTTCCAATTTCATACCCAACCTGTCCTTTGCTTTCAATTTGAAGATAATATAACCTTCTATCCTCACTGCACAACTATTCACCGTTTTCCTTTGTGATGTCAAAAATTCCTTTCAATGAATCGTATTTTCCTCGTTTGACACATTTATCGTTGACATTCAGCAATTTTCTACATTTGCTTGCACATTTTGAATTGATAAATATGGCAAATTTAACTTCTTTTGCCATACAAAAAGTTACTTCTTCCGAAATTTCATTTTTCCTTTCCTTCGTTTGATGCTACCTCAAGGAACAGGTAGCGACCGACAATTTGAAGTTTCATTGGTATCTCGCAGTTGTTTTCCAAAGAATGCCCTTCTAGAGGAACAGGTCTTCTTTTCTTATATGAGTCATGAAATTGCACGAAATTCTTCATCCAGGAGTGACACAAGCACTTGTCTTATGAGACATTATTTTAGATACTCTAGTTGGATAAGCCTACTCTTCTGAAGCAGTATTAATATAGTCAGAGGTTTTCGCGTCACAGAAATAAAAAGGAGAGGAAGAGGATATTTCCTAAAGTAGAGCCTAAGTGGAAACAATTTAAAACCTCTATAACTCCTAAACTACTTAAACTTGATAGCTGAAATTTCATATATACTGCTTCTGCATTGCATTAAGCCAGCACAACAAATTTGGTAAAAACTTGAGTAAGCATTATGAAACCCCGCCACTAGAATTTTGCATGATTTGGGTCAAAAGTGGAGCTAGATTACTTCCGTTTGGGGTGACGTTGTTTAAAAAAAATTAATGAAGGTTATTTTTCTCTAATTGTGTGAAATTGTTCATCGACTTTAGGATACAGGAAATTGTTTACTTCCCCAAAAAATCATATTTACACATACACGCCTATATATATATATATATATATATATTTAAAATTAACAGAATGAGATAAAAAATTCAAGGGTTTGAATAGTTTTCAGAATATTTATAAAGAGGTTTTACAGCTGTTTCTGAAATATTTTAATATTTTATATAGCCCTTCATCGGAGACGGTGCGAGAAAATATTTAAGCAATAGTTATTATATAGAAGATATGAAATACGGAGTGAAGTGGAGGAATGAAAACAGACGTAAGATACGTAAGGATATTGTATTTGCAATATATATATATATATATATATATATAATTGTTAAAGAGGACAACAAACGTTAAGGAAAGGCAAACCTCTCAAGTCATAGACATTAGAAAAATGTATATGACTGCCAGAGCCTGGTGGAGCTTTAGGTGTCTTGGCTCAATAAACATCACAACGCCTGGTCGGAAGTCGAAACCGCGATCCTACAATTGTGTGTCTCCGCTGCCCTAACCACTGGGCCATTGCGCCTTTACT
>NC_068989.1:64972955-64974729 GCF_001194135.2 Octopus bimaculoides | reverse complement strand
ATATATATGAAATTTTCTATTCAATTGCTTTTTACATTCACAGTCTCTCTTCAACTTAATGCAAATATTGTTTTTCCCAATAACACCCTGCAATGCATACATTGAGATACACCAAACTTATAAGACAAGAGATTTTTTCCAATGGTTTATCGCCATCTAAAATAATATTGTTTGGTTGAATTTTACGCATAACATCTACTTGTTTGCTTCCATTTCCTATGATTGCTAAGATTGTTAACACATTTCTATTAGTCTTATAGCATATCTGATTATCGAATAAAGTGATTTTTTTTCCTTTTGCTCTGTCGATTTTTATGCCAGTTTCACGTTGGCTTGACAAGAATCTGGCTACTGATTCCCTCCATATCAGGCAAACAGGAATTTCCAGTTTACGTAGTTTTTAATTATGTTAGATATTTTTGTTTAATACCTACTACTGCAACTCTTATTGCTGTTGTATGTTATTCCTGTGGTACAGGTATTGATTTCGCTTATTTTTGTTTTTTTGCTTATAATTGTTGACTTTATAATTGTTTGGTGTTATAAGTGCTTTCCTTGGTATGGAAACAAATAAAAGTCAATCAGGTTGCCTTTCCGGATATAAAGTCCATTATTATAAACTAATTCATTTTATTCATATTTTTCATCATCTACTTTTTAACTACCGCTGTCAACAGTTCCTCTTCCATACATTTTCATTAATTTTCCTTCTCCCACAACCCATAAACTCTCCCTAAGTCCCATACTCTCACCTATAGATGTAATCATTTCAGTTGTTTTTCTTTTCTTTTAATCTTCTTTTTGCAGTAACATGTACAATCCCCCAGTCTGTTGTGTTTGCCGTTTACAACTATATCCCGCTCTCTTACTTCCATCATGAGACTCTAACAACAAAACTCTATGCAACTTGATGTATCACTTTCATTTCCAGTTTTTCCCTGTTGCTATATAAAGCAGTATATTAGCTTCCAGATTATAAGCACGCATCTCGTTAGCATTTACTGAAAGTATAGCTCTCTATATTGAATAGAGAGAGATGGAGAACGAAAAAGAAAAAGGTTCAGAAATATATAGAGAGAGAGAAAGTGAAAGATATAATTTCTCAGTATTTAAAAATATCTATTATAATATTGACGTTGTTAAATGAATTCAAAGGACTTCTTAAGACATCGGCATATATCTGGTGATGCAAAGGTGTGTTCAATAGAAACCTCGAAAGTATGCTATTACGCTTTTCAGTGTTGATTATTTCGCTAGCCCGGACAAAAAGCTTTTATTTCAAGTATTTTTCTGTCTATGTATTCAACTAAAACTCAGCGAGGGAATAAAAGGGGAAGTCAACTGTGATGGACATAGTACATCTTTCATGTGAATGATCTGTCATTTCCTTCGCTTCACGATCACTTGTATCAACTACAAACTGATAGATTAAGCTGTACTGGTGTATGTATATATATTTATTTAAAACAACGTTACATACATAGAAATCATTACTCACTTGTCGACGTACAAATACACGTATATACATACAAACACACAAACACACACACATACACACACGCACGCATGCACGCATGCACACACACACACACACACACACATATATATATATAATTCGCCCGCAGAGCAATTAATCACTCATCACTAAGTGCATCTAAACAAACACAATAGTGATGGAATATCATATACTGGTCAATAGAACACAGTGTGTTAATATACCATCACAGTAGTAATACAATAACAGGTGTGTATATATATATATATATATATATAT
>NC_068989.1:64960104-64972941 GCF_001194135.2 Octopus bimaculoides | reverse complement strand
ATATATATAAAGAGAGAGAGAGAGAGAGAGAGAGAGAGAGAGAGAGACATACATACATACATACATACATACATACACACATACATACATTATTTTCATGAAGTACACTTTATAAACATTTACCTTGCTTTTCAACTTTACCTGCAAAAAAAAGAAGAAAGAAATTGTATTGATTGGCTTACATTAGTGAATCCTAATCAAGGTCGTATATCGGCGTATTTTCTCACTTTTTAACTGGTAGATGTAGAATTAAAAGCTAAACGTTCATAGTGCATCGAATAATTGAACGTTGCTGTAAAATGACACACTATCTCGTGTAAGGAATCATGGAGAAATAAAATAAAAATATATTTATATAATAGATAGATAAAAAATACAAGTGAAACAAAATCTGCACCAACTAATCTTTCCCTGGAGCAAGGATCAAGCCGATACACGGCTGTGAGTGGAGGAGAGGGAGAGAAGTATATTTTACAGTATCAGCTGTAAGCCATTATATTGGATATTGTTACTTTACTCTGGCCATTGTGTGAAACAATTCATTAACAGTCTTAAGATGTCAACACGGTTTTCTGCACATTAAACGCAGTGAGTTTTTTCTTCTCTCTTTCAGTTTCACTATATTTTATAATTGCTTGTTTTTGCTAAATATCTGAGCCAAAAAATTTACATATTTGTTCACTTGGAAAAAATATATATGTATTACAGCGTTGCTATGATAACAACGTTGCTTGTATAAATGCAATTTAATATCGAATGCCCTGGGATAGTTTTACTGGTAAATGTTATTTTACGTTACAAAATGTAAAACTAAATTTAAATATAAATGACTTTTCAGCAAGTTTGTTGACGATTTTATCGTCAACGCAAGTGCACAAATCATGCATGCATAGGTACACACTAATGCAAGCAATTATGAGCGTGTATACAGAGATAGAGAGAGGTGGAGAAGAAGAAAGAGGGAGAAAGAAACAGCCGAAAGAGCGAAAACATTGACACATCCATATATTTATGCGTATGTCTATATGTGAGTGTGTGTGTTGGTTTATGCAGACACCTGCGTCCGTGTAATTATTTTAAGCATGTCTCCGGTGCATATATATGTGTGTGTGTGTGTGTGTGTGTGTGTGTGTGTGTGTGTGTGTGTGTGTGTGTGTGTGTGTGTTTGTGAAATGAACAGTAAAATAATAATGTTTACACTTGACGACCTCAACAGCAACACATCTCGAAAACGTTTTATTCTTGAGGTTATGATTTGACTATGACACCAAAAGTATTGACACAGATATCGGGGGATCACCCATATTTGGCAGGTTAGCTCTGAACAAAAGCCTCTACTGAATCAGCAACTATCGATTGTAATGTCATATCAAGTCACAAAATTGACAGACAATTTCAAACACACTTAAGTATTTATCATGTACAAATAACATATATTTATATGTACATGTATATACATACATATGTATATATATATATATATATATACATAAATGAAACATGCATTAAGCAACGATAGCTAGCAAACGTACAGGTAGGACAGACAAAGAAGGCCTTAATTCTTCGTCAGTTATCAACCGAATGTTAGGTATGAAACTTAGTATTAAAATTCGGTGGATAATTGATGAAGAATTAGGGCCTTCTGTGTCCGTCCTAGGTGAACTTTTTTTAGTTGTCCTTGTTTATTTAATGCATTTTTCATTTATTGAGCAACTGAACGCCACGCATCCCGTCTTTTGTTAACAGTAAGGTTTTCGTATGTATATATATATATATATATATATATATATATAAGTGTATATGTATATACACTCACGCATATATATATACCTACATATGTGTGTGTGTGTGTGTGTGTGCGCGCGCATGTGTGTTTTTATAGATACATTTATGTATCTAAATATATGTATGTACATGTGTGTGTACATACATACATATAGGCAGACAGAAAAAAAACAGACATACGTATGCATTTCTGTGTAGTTCTATTTATGATATGAAATTTCTAGTATGCATTACATGATATGTAAGGAAACGGACGCATAGATGTATAGAGAAAGCGAAATAGAATATAGATAGATAGATAGATAGATAGATAGATAGATAGAAGGTAAATGGATAGTAGACACACGTATTTCACTATTACATCTATTTTATGAGGCGTGCAGACATATATACCCACGTATATACATGCGTGTTCGTGTACGTGTACACGTGTATGTACGTCTGTGTTTATATACATGTATATATATGTATGTATGTATGCATGTGTATCAGAATGTAAATACCTTTTATTTTGTCTGTCTGTCTCTGTCTCTCTCTCATACACACTCACACACACACGTATATATATATATATATATATATATATATATATATATATATATATATATATATATATATATATATATATACATACGTATATAGATATGTTTCGTATTGTCGTTTGTATGTAAGTACATATCTGCGGTTGTGCATCTGTTTGTACGTGCGTTCATATTTACACATATATAGCACTAAAGACTACATGTATGTATATATATACATATGTGTGCATGTATGAGCGCGTGTGTATGTATATATACACGTACACACAAACAAACACATAGACGAGCTGTCGCGCATGCACACACATACACACACACGCATGCACACTAACACACACACACACACACATATATATATATATATATATATATGTAATGTTTGGGAGTGGGGTGGGGATTCATATAATGGATAAGTGCATTGAAAACAATGCTGCATTAGATGTACAGTGTCTGATTACAATCACAGCTAAAGGTTAAGTAATCCGTATGAATGCACGCGGAAATATGAAGATATATGCTATTCACAAAACGAGCTGAGTATCTAGGCCAATCGAACTAAATGAAGTTAATACGTGTGCGTGCGCGCGAGTGTGTGTATTTTTGTGTGCCTGTGTGTATGTGTATGTCAAAATGACTTAAGCAACACGTTGAATCAGGATAATTTGTTAATTACAGTAAGATTAGTATAGAAAAAAATATTGTGTCTAATTATGTACATACTCGTGAAATATACCCGATCAGTTGTTTATTACGATTCAGCTACAAAAGCGGTGAGAGTGCTTTACAGTAAATAATTAGTGTAAGGTTATACTAATTAAGGTTATGCTAAATAAAGTTATGCTAAGTAACTTTCTTAATTGAGATGTTGAATTTCTTGTCTACTGTATATTTCCACCTGATGGAAAAAAAAGTGTTACAATTTGAATATTCATGACGTATCGATCTGATAATAAATCGAAGAAACTATGTTTACGGTATTTTAAATAAAGGTTAAGTCGGTGAGCTGGCAGAATCGTTATCGCGCCGGCAAAATATGCTTAGCGGCATTTCGTCCGTCTTTATGTTCCGAGTTCAAATTACGCCGAGGTGTCGACTTTGCCTTTTAGCCTTTCCGGCTCAATATAATAAGTGATAGTTGAGCACAGGGAGCGATGTAATCGACTTTCCTCCACTTCTAAGAACGTGCTGGTCTTGTGTCAAAATTTGACACCATTGTATTAAATTAGAGCATGTAGTTACTCTAGCTGTCTTGTAAATATATATCTTAGTGATGTATGTTTATATATATATATATATATATATATATATATAATGGACGAAGGAATTCATACTAATAATTCAATTTAAAAAATGGCAAATATATAATTATATTTCAAAGCATAATTATGTTTAAAACAATGTATATATTTGTCGCTGCTTGTTTTCATGCATGCATGGATACACACTTCATTCATACATACATACATATTCACATGCATAAACACATACATACATACATACACACGTACTGTCCGCATCGCTTATACATAATTTGTGTCACCTCTGTACCATATCCATATTTAAAGCATAGTTGATGAGATAATTCGGTTAATTCGATTAAAAGATAAGATATTTAATTCATCAATTGTTATATAATTCACATGTATCCGATTTCTGCTATCATTCCTACACGTGAACAAATGCACACACACACACACACACACACACATACACACACTCATATGTATGTATATATATATACATACCTACCTACCTACATATACACATACATACATACATACATACATAAAAATGTAGGACATCATAGTCAAGAAAACTGGGTAGACGAAAGTTTTATGGAAGCACACCGCCTAGATTTTATAGCTTTCCACACTGTGTCCCTCTGAGAATTACGTGAATATTGCACGTATCCGTGGAATACTCAGCCGCTAACACGCTAAATCAAGAACCCAGTAACTCCCTTGTTGAAACAATTGATTCGTCTTCAAGGAACTCTTGTAATCCATCCACGTTTTGTCTCTTTTTGCCTACATTGTAAACATTGTTACTGTTCTGGTTTAGCTACGGATCATTACTGATCAATACTGATCGTCATAGATCCATCGTCACCGCTGTCCGAATTGTGACTATTCTGTTTTTGTTTTCTTTATATAATTTAACTTGGACTATATTTTGAGATGGCACACTCCTTTTCCCTCTCCATGAAGTTTGTTGCGATCGAGTTTTTGGTGCTGCCTTTTTACATGTCTAGCAACTGTGTATAGTTAAAACACTTTCAGAGTCTTTCATTGCACAACGTTATTATATTTTGTAGATTACAATCTGTGTATGTCTTATGTATGTGTAGAGGCGCAATGGCCCAGTGGTTAGGTCAGCGGACACGCGGTCATAGGATCGTAGTTTCGATTCCAAGACCGGGCGTTGTGAGTGTTTATTGAGCGAAAACACCTAAAAGCTCCTGAGTTATTTCTCGCACGTTAAGTGACTGTGTGTTGTTGATATGAAAACCATTGTGATAAATTACTTGATTGTTTATTATTTGTTTGCTTACATCCAAGATTTTGATCGAGAATTAATCGAAATACTTTCAGTTCGATCCTTCATGGTATGATCTAGATATCTTGCTTTTTGACTTAAAGCAAACTAAAGGTTGCCGCTCCCCACCTCAAATTTACAACATTCTTTTAAAAACATACTTATTTCGTGTTAAAAGTTACTCTTTGAAAATTGTCATGTCTAACAATATGTCCGCTTGAAAGTTCCGGTAGAAAGGCGAATATTAAATTTCACTTGTTGGTTTGTGATTATATTATTTACGTTTCACATACGAATAATATCCAATCATCTGTTATATATGTATGAGAAGATCATACATTTTGAGTGGTATGCTCTGTTGTATTTTTGTCGATTGATCTCCGCCACTCCTATTTGTGCTGAGTGATCACTTCACTAGAATACAATAGCACGATCAATCTTAGTAAATTAGGACTTTCCATCCGTATTAAAGTTTTCATTAGCTACATTATCGATCACTAATATCATCAAATCAATACACAGTCTACTAACTCTGTTTGTAAATGCTGTAGTTATAAACTTTTGAATATGATTAGATTTGACATAAATTTGTCTGTCTATAGCCAAAGGCTTTGGGCTTTTCCCTACATCATACTGAGTTCGTCTGCTTTGCCTTCATGATATTGTCTGGAATTTTTGGCGACTTTATCTGAAAATGAGTTTGGCTCTTCTATTTTGTGTATGAGATCCCTATCACTAAATAAATATATTTACATAAATTACCTAAATGTTTATCATATATATCAATACACATACACAAACACATGCACACACATATATATATACTCACACACACACACATATCTATTAATGTTATAATTATGTTTCTGTATAAATCACATACATATGGAACAATGTGAGTACGTATGTATATTCACGGTTGCTACTGTCCAAGGTGATGGGCGTTAGTTTACTGTCATGATTATTCAGAATGGTTAGTAATGAAATAATATTATAATTGAAACAGCATTACTGCTTTTTGGAATAGCCAATCTATGATGAAAAACATTCCAGTCTTGAAACGACATAGAAGACTGCATTAGATGTATATTTTCCAATTTGCTCCATTTTTTTGTTATATATTAGAATAGATTTCAAAAGGGATTTCACTGCTATTTCTAGTAGATTACTTCACACTAGCTTTTCTTTTCACATTTGAATTTTCTACCTCACGTAAAAGAAATATCTTATTTTTGCTGTTTTTAAAGTTGATGACAATATCACAATAAAGCTGCCTGTATCTTTAGCAATGAACGATATCTGCCCTCTACATGACATGTTATATTCGGTTTGCAACTATTTATTGCAAGTATATCATATCTGTTAGGGTATGTGTCAACTGAAGAGGAAAGTTCGTGTGTCGTTATATTTTTTTTAGCACGTTTCATTAGAGAACTTTTCCACTATATACATATCACAAGAAAGTAACATCTCAGTAGAAACAGTGAGATATTTTCTTTCTATTATTGACAGAAATATTTCCTTTTGTTAGTAATAATTCACAGGCAAGTCTATGCCTTTCGTTTTGAAAATGCTGTTGCTTCTTTTGCATCAATTGTTGAAACTATTCATAAAGTCGGCAACATTCAAATATTTTTCTTCAAATTAAATTGAGAAAATATTCCAGTTATGATGGTAGTCAGAATTTATGGCACTAGCTACGAACTTCTGATGTCATGAATTAAGAAGCTCAGAGAATATTGAGAGATGTATTAAGAAATATGCTTACATTCAACAAGAAATATTTCTATACCGAAGGTATAGACAATACAGATAGTGATGTCTCTTTTTATCCTGCTGTTTTGTTGAATATACAAAATGCACTTTTTGACAATTTCCATTGGTCATTGGCCTTTATATCATTGCTGATACATTGGTTACTATGATGTTTCTGTCGCTTTGAAATATCTTAATTTTACGAATGTCATCAGATTAATTGTAAAAATACATACTTTCTGCATTAACAACACAATTTCAAGAATACTGTGTTAATATTACAATATATTTGCTTTCCGTGTTGTCGTAGCATGGCAGATTCGGTAAAGCTTCGTAAAAAACACATTGTAGTTGTTAGATTTATTTTTACAGTACGAATTCCGCCAGGAACAAAGTCCAAAATCGATAAAATTTGTATCCCAAATCAATAAAATTAGTAAATATTTGAATCGATATATCGTCAAATTTTTGAACCGACTGCTCTTCTTCAAATCTAAAAAAATCAACCTCAGTGAGAAACCGAAATTCTGGCGTCTTTTGACTAGACACAAGATAAGTTTTTTCAAGGAGAGAGTATATAAACTCCTGATGTGTATTTTTGAAGTTATTATCGACGACATTAACGTAAAAATACCTTTCTCAGGAATTGCCAACCTACGTAGGACAAACTAAATTATCTATAGATTTAATTCACATCGAAACTTTGTGTCGTTAATGTGTTGCAGTTACATTTGTTTTATTGTCTAAAAAAAAACCTTGTGTTTGAGATTAGAAAGAAGAGGTGTAGAGAGTAAAGATCACATCACTCCATATATTTTTCTTGCTGCTTATAAATTCACAGGAATATAACTACCATATTATTCTATTAGATATAGAAAGGAAATATCTCAGTAAAGCCTGTGCGTGATATATACTGAGACTAACAAGTAATATCAGTTCAATGACTTCAACGATAATTTGCTGAGAATTTAGTATTGCTTCCTTCGATCTTTAATTTTTTTTATTTGCGTTTGTTATTCCGTAAGTTTTTTTGTTGTTTTTTTTTGTGTGGGGATTACAGAAGAACATTGGATGGTGTTTCTGAGCGATTCATCCTTAATTGAAAAGTACGCAGTACAGAAACTACATCGTCGTTTTTGTTAGCCTCGCACTCTTTACAATACTGTTCGTATTGTATGTTGAACTATGACACAATAAATTAAAACTTTAGTTGCAGGTTAGCGCTTTTTGTGAGTTGAGTGTAATTTCAAAAAGAAATTATTTATTCTCTATAATTATATGTAATATATCTTCAAATAACTTATTTCGTTAACATATAACATGTGGATGTGTGTCAAGTATCACATAAACAAAAGAAATACACAAGAGTTCATTAATTAAATAGCAGCAGCTGCATTAAATTACTAGCCATCATAAAATCAAGTGTTGTATAATTACCAAACATTTAGCCGGCTGTTAGCTATTTGTGTTCATATTCATAATAAATCACATCCTATATATAGTTTTAACATTAGACTGGAATCTCTAACCAACATCTAAGTAACTTGTATATGTTAGGTTCCCCCAGGCCCTATACATAAAACGATTTCTAATATGCATAAGCTTTGTTGAATGCCATAAAACATGAGATAAGCTGCTGTAGTACCTTTGTGCGAAAAAGTTTCAATTCGCCTCTCTCACCATTATTGCACTCCATCTATCTGTAAACAGCATCCATGTCATACTTTCTATTATCTCCCTTTCAATCGGGCATATTTTTGTCGAGTTCAAAGAAAACCCTATTTTTAGTTAATTTAATAGGTTTGTGTTAAGAGTTAATTGGCAATCACTACTTAATGTTGCTATTCTGTTATAATTTTACGAGCACTCCGGAAATATTCCAATGTCTAATGTGGGCATTTCAACATTTTTTTAAAGCTAACCGTATTACTATGCGTGTCGGCTCTTCATTTTGAACTCTCTACTCACTCCCTGGAAAATAGATAGTGTCATTTTCGGAATATTTTATAAACATATCGATTAATTTTCATAAACTGAATTGCCACAAAGCTTTTGCATGTTGCATTTTATATTTTATGGTTTAACTTTTGGAATATTTACAAGGCAAATTAACCACTTGTTGATAATTCATGCTCAACGTTTATTAGTTTGTGATGAACATTATGTTTTCTTATATTTTCTGCCTGTCTAATTTCTCGTGAAGAGAATATATCATTCCCCATTACATTTGTATTCTGCTTTGAATGTTTAATACATATCTATTGCCCTTCTGTAGAGTGAGGATCTCATTGTCAAGTGCCCTTATGTAGCATGGCTGATTTTGATTAAGATTACAATCATTTGCTTACATGTTGTCTCATACACACAGACATGTGTGTATGTGTGTATGTATGTATTCTATGTCATATATATATATATGATACACACACACGTATATATATATATATATATATATATATATATATATATATATATACATATACATATGTGTCGCTTGAGTTGTATTGTACGTTCATCCTATACGGATAATATTTCCATTTTTGAATATCGATCCATGAAAAAGTGATGTGTCTATCCTGTCATGAACTATGATCACCAGCGGCTCTATCCAACTGTTTATACACAGATCTGACGTCGGAGATGATTAATGGGGTATAGTGAGAACAGAAACATTAACTAACTCATACGTTATTTGCCAATGTCATGAAACTATATGCTGTAACAATCTTGATTGACATCGTAAATAACTTCACTGAGTTGCTCATCTATGAACTTGTTACATCGGTTTAAAGCAAAAATGGTTATTTCTACACACAGGTTGAACGTAAATATATTTTACATTGGATAATACGATTAAAACATCCATTATATTTACATGAACGATTTAAAACATGTTATCTTTTAATTCAAAGGCTTGTGAGAGGGGGTGGGGGGGATTTTAAATGTAAAATTTTCAGAAAAGGATTTCTTTATTACAGCTAAGCCACTCGTTATGAGCCTCTTTAGTGATTAGTTTGAAAGCTTGGGATGTCAGCCATGTAACAATTGACTTTGACTGATGTAGTTTTGGTTTGAATGTGAAAATCTGCAAACAATCCATGTATTTTATTCCCATTTTTCTTCATTCATTTTCTTCAGTTATCAATGTTTATCAGTGTTGGAAAATCATACAAAGTTATTATCCACGATTCCAGCTTTTACTGAGGAGGTCTTTTGTGGTCAGGAAGTACTTTACTGTTATTAAATTATAAAACACTAAGATTATTACAAGCAAAACCAACGCTACTTTTATTCGAAATTATATAAATGTCACTTTTAAATATAATACGAAATATTCTACTGTTACCTAGTAGCTAATTCCATCAACTTTTTCCAAGATAATCTTCATATATATCCAGTCTATTTTGGAGCCGGTGTATCGTTTGATGATATCTCTACAGTATAACAGTTTGGCATCACTATAGAACATTATATAGTTTGATGATACCACCAAAGCATATTATATATTTAACTGACATCCCCATAATATATTACATATTTTGATGCTATCACGACAGTATTTATATAGTGTGGTGATATCATTGTAATATCTGATATAGCTCGATAATAACTATATTGTATATTATATAGTTTGATGATATTGCTATAGTACATTACATAGTTTAATGATATCACTGTGACGTTTTACTCAGGTTGATGCTTTCAGTACAGTATATGATATAGTGGTACATTTTATCATATAGTGGGACATTTAATTTGTCACCGGAGAATGCCTGGCACTCCTTCGTTTAGGACGACGAGGATACTAGTTGATCCGGTCAGCGGAACAGCTTGCTCGTGAAATTAACGTGCATGTGACTGAGCATTCCACAGACACCTACACCCTTAACATAGTTCTCAGAGATATTCAGCGTGACACAGAATGTGACAAGGCTGACCCTTTCAGATACAGGTACTACTCATTTTTGCCAGCTGAGTGGACTTGGGCAACGTGAAATAAAGTGTTTTTTCTCAAGGACACAACGCACCGCGCCAGTGGGCCGAATATCAGAACGTGGGCCGAATATCAGAACCACTAAGCCACGCGCATTCACCACTGGAGAATAGAATGGCAAAAAAAGAAAATCAATCCCATTTATAAGTGAACTTGTATCATAGAGGGACGAAAGTAAATTGAGAGAGATTTATTCAAAGGTTCTGCCGTTCTTTAACATTTCATCACTCTATTTAATGTTACACAATATCAGTCAGTACAATTAACACTACATCATAGCTTTGTTTAATATAATGTGGTATAACTGCTCTATTTAATGTTACATAGTACTACTTCACTACTGAATGTTACATAGTACTACTGCTCTATTTAATGTTTCATTTTGCCACATAATAACCAAATATGCTTCAAGCGAATTTTAAAGACATTTTATAATTTATCGGTTTGTTTCTATTATAATTTTTTCAGCCTTATACTTTAATGCCATTATTCTAGAACTTATTCTTGACTACATTCACAGAAATTCTCAGAATTTCGAATTTTTAATCCAATTAAAACCGAATCTAATGTCTCTAAATTCCCTACATTACACTTCCACAAAATACAGTAAGTATCTAAAAGCAAAAAGTCTATTTGGAAATTGTTTGGAATCGTATATTAGAGTATGACTGTAGTTTAAAAGCTGCCAGAATTAGTAGAGTGTCGAACAAAAGGCATTTAACCCCATTCAAGTCAACTTCAGCTTTTATCATTCCGGAATCGATAGAAACAACAAAATACTCGTCAATCATCAGAGCATTTCATTACTATAACTTTCCATACCCGTTAAATGTGTCACCTTGTGCTAAACTTACAAATTATTATTGAAATTTAATGACATCGTAAATCTGAAAGTACATGGTGAAGTATCTATCATTGCTTATCACGAAATATGAAGGCCATCTCACTTCTGTATTTGGCTTACTAACTTCTTGTTATTAATCCTTGCGTTGAAACAAATTTTGTTGTGTCTAAGGATAGTCATTATGCCAATACTAATAACACGCTAACTACTATATTTCCAGCCCTATATTACTAGTCAATTAGTTAAATATCTATCCAACTAACTAATCGATCATTTCTTTAATGAGTTATTTGTTTTGCTTCTTATTCGTCAAAGTTCTTTCGATGTCATTTGCAACTTCTCAGAAGTCACTGAAAAGGTTGCAAATGTAGGCCATTGTTTCAGGTAATATGCTCGAAGAGGGATGTTTCGCAGAATATTTGTCCGACAGTCCGATCAAATTTATTTGTTTTGAGAGTAAAGTCGATTCTTTCTGCCATGTTTTATGAAATTGATAGCCCTTAAATGAAGTCGGTATAATCAACTAAGACACCTTGAAAAGGTGCATTATCATTATCTTAATCGAATGACTGGAAGCTGGTAAAAAACAGTTGTGTATACTTTTCAGTAACACAAAGGCAAGAAGGAGAAAAATGATCTTTCAAAAGGAATATCAATCTGAACGAGAAATGTAATTATCACAAAGCTTTCTTCGGAAGAAATTTTGTTCTGTGTGAAATTACAGTTGTATGTATGTATGTATGTATGTATGTATGTATGTATGTATGTATGTATGTATGTATGGATGCACGTACGTACGTACTTATTTATGTATGTATGTATGTATGTATGTGTGTATGTAAGCATTAACTATGCAAAAGAAATGATTATTTTTGCTTCGTTATATACAGATTGATAAACTATCCTTTTGTTAATATATTATAGCACTACTTCTTATTGAAGATTCTGTATTTTGATATTTTGATGTCGTTTTCACTTCTTCTCAACATTTAATTATAGTTAGATCGCATACGGTACAAAGGGAGTTAATTTAATGTATAGGGGATACGAAAACATTACAAATGAAATGTGTCAAAGATGACAATTAAACAATAAATAGAAGGCAATTTTATAGAATATGTCTTATATAGCCGGAAGGAAAGCTCATTAAAGGCTGTATCTCATGCATTCTTGTTCCAATTGCTAACGGGTAATACATCGTTGAAAGCTGTGTATGTATATATTCAGTGAATTTAAAGATTCAATGACAGGTGTAATTTTTTATGTAGAATCGGTTCATCAAATAGAAAAGGGATATATTTCATTTTATATATGGTATGTGCTAGTGTGCGTATATGTATATCTGGGTGTGTATATATATATATATATATATATATATATAT
>NC_068989.1:64957847-64959506 GCF_001194135.2 Octopus bimaculoides | reverse complement strand
TATATATATATATATATATATTTTTTTTTTCTCCAAAATTTTTTTTCTCCGTGTTTTTCTCCTTGTCTCCGTATTCTTTCTGTTGAAGAGCGTAGCTCGAAACGTCAAAGACTTTCCGTATTCCCGAGCGTCATACTAATATATACTTTTGTTATTTACACCACCTGTCCTCGTCTGTTGTTATTTTTTGTATATTCTCCCATATATATATATATATACATATAAAGCATGTGTGTATGTGTGTGTAGGAGTGCGCGTGCGTACCAATGACTACACAACAAGAGTTATACATTTGGTCATGGAGTCTGTTGTAGCATATCAGACATATATATAAAACAGAGAAAAGGAAAAAGACAGACACACGTAGGGACATACCACAAACAATGTATTAATAAGATCTTCAGAAAAAAAAAAGAATAGTAGTTTTACATTTCGAGCATAGCTCGTCTTCGGAAACCGGAAAAACAGGCAACTCCAAGTAGAATGAGGAAAAAAAAAATCGCCAACACTCACGAGCGGTTACATTTCTGAAGTGACTGGAAGTAAAAGGAATGAAGAAACAGTGGTTTCTGGGACATGACAGGAAGAAAATGGTCAGTGTGTGTGTGTTCGTGGTAGCGTATGTGCATGTGGTGGTAACTGTGTGTGTGTGCGTAGGTGGTAGCGTGTGTATGGTATTAACTATGTGTGCGTCTTTGTGTTTGAGTACGTACTAGTGTGTGTGTATGTGTGTGTAGTAGGATCTGTGTGACTGTGTGTTAATGTCTCTCTGAGAGGTCAGTAGTTATAGTAACACGTGTGTGAATGGGTTGGTGTGACTGTCTGAATAGGTGGGTGTGGTTGCATGTATGCGTATGTGATGGCATGCGTATGTGATGTCCCTCTCTCTCTCTCTGTCACTCTGACTCTCTCTAGCTCTATATATATGTGTGTGTACATGTGTGCATAGGAGGATGTGTGTATGTGTATTTGTAGGTGTGAGTGTGTGTGGAAGTGTATGTACGTGCGTGTATATGTGTGCATGTGTGTTTAATGTGTGTGTGGAGGGTTATGTGTGTGTCGAGTTATATGTGTGCTCATGTTTGTGTGCGCGTGTGTGTACGTGTATATGTGTGCGTGTGTGCATGTGTGAGTGTGCGTGCGTGTGTACGTGTGTGTATGTGTACCTCTGCACATGCGCTTAGGTGCGTTCTTGCGTGTGCCCCTTTCTGTCACTCTGTCTCTCTCTCTCGCTGTGTATACATTTGTGTATGTGTACGAGTGTACGTTTGGGGATGTATTTGTGTCCATGTGCTTGTGAGTGTGTGTGGAAGTGTATGTACGTGCGTGCAGGTGTGTGAATATGTGTGCTGTGTGTATGGAGGTATATGTGCGTTCATTTGTGTGTGCGTGTTAGTGTGTGCGTGTGCGTGCGTGAGAGGTAGAGAAGGATGAGGTGGAGTGTATGAGTGCTTTGGTGTAGCCAAGGGTGTGATGGTTACGTTGCGGGTGTGCGTGGTGGAAGTGCGTGTATGATGTTTTTGTGCTTGTGTGCGTGCGTGTGTATATATGGAGTGCGTGGGGTGTGTGGTGTGTGGTACAGGAAAATAACAAATAAAAAAATAGTACAAATATTGAAAAATAAAAATGTATGTCCATATATATATATATATATATATA
>NC_068989.1:64954461-64957624 GCF_001194135.2 Octopus bimaculoides | reverse complement strand
TAAAATGTTCGGATTCAGTTTGGCGATTTTTAAACTCTCCTTGTAGAGGAACAGCTACATTTATTGTGATCAATGCATCTAGCTGTATACACCTCATTCCAATACACTGGGCTCTCCACACGTAATCATCCGCACACAAACGCATAGACAATCAGACACATACGCATTCATATAGAGACAGATTAAGCCGTGAGCGGGCAGAAACGTTAGCACGTCGGCCCTATGCTGAGCGGTATTTCGCTTGTCTTTTACGTTGAGAGTTCAAATTCGGCCGAGGTCGAATTCGCCTTTCATCCTTTCGGGCTCGATAAATTAAGTACTAGTTGCGTCCTGGGCTATATCTAATCGACTGGCCCCATCCCCAAAATTTCGGGCCTTGTGCCTTGAGTACAAAAGATTTCATATAGAGACATCAAGTATGGAAATACAGTTCCTTTAAGAAATATCAGTGGAGAACAGCCTCGACAATGTCCGTTTCATTACACTCTAGCATGGCGCCGCACATCTTTCTCCTCGGCTCATCAAACTCTTTAATCTTTTACACTGTACAAGAATATATTCTTATATTTGCAAGTAAGTCCCAATGTGTCCAATTCCAAAGAAAGTTAACCTCTCTGACCCAGCCAAAAATTGTTCTAATTCTCTCACATATAATGTCCCATTGTGATGGAGACAATAACCTTCTCCGGTATTTTGAATCTCTCTCGATCGCCATCCCAATTACGACTTCTCAGAGCTTGATCCATTGGCGACATACACTGTTATGTCATTCACCAGTTGGCTCTCGTTTTAAAGATGATCAGTGAAAGCAATGAGACTGCGATGGGTATGCAAATATCTAATCAAATCTTCACTTGCAGGCTACATCCACGTCTCATCCCTTGAACCGGTAGATTCCTATCCGATTGCACCATCGCGGTATGTGTTGAGTATTCTCTGCCTTACTTGTGCAATACACTCTGGAATTTTCCACCGTCGTCCTTTCTCTTCCTTCTGTACATCAAAGATGTACTGGCTGCAATAGCCAACAACCCAGTTCCCTGCAGACTAGACGACCCTTTATTCTTCCCTAATTTTCCCTATCTATATTCTATTCATACGCAGTCTAGACACTACGCACCAAACCTGCATTGATTCCTCAGACTGACGTCTAGAGAGAATCGATCAGCAGGGCTAGGTTATACTTCTTGTCTCTTTTAAAAGAAAAACACTACTTGAACAGTGCTCATACCCAGGAAACAGATCCTCAGTAAAGTGCTATTCCCACATATAGGACGGTGTTGCTGTAGCGTCATAGATACCCGAGACAACATCCAGATAAGTGCTACTTGAGTAATTGGTATTCAGCTACTAACGGAAATGCTCCAGCCTTTTGATAACAGGCGTGCTGTTACCCTCTTTCACTCTCCTATTCCTCTCTCTCTCTCTCTCTCTCTCTCTCTCTCTCTCTCTCTCTCTCTCTCTCTCTCTCTCTCTCTCTCTCTCTCTCTCTCTCTCTCACTTTCACTCTTCTATCTCTGCTAGATTTTCCTCTGTTCCTCGAAGAGAGCTGTTCTCGTACGTCCATCGCCGAGCGACCCCTCATCGTACTGGTGCCCCCAACTCCTTCAGTCCTTTCTCTCATGAGCATTGGCCTTCTGAAAATCACCAGCATCTACTATGTCTTTCATATCTGATATCTGGTCACCTGAAACAGAACACATGTACAGGAATGTTATCAACGTCACTAGTCTCACAAGGTCACTACCTCTCACAATATTCCTGCCAAGATCATACCCAATGCTCCATCTTCCAAATTTAACGGGATAATATATACTTTTGTATGCATTTATTTATGTATGTATATATGTATGCATGTATGTATATATAAAAATATATTTATAGATGTATTTTTCATGTATCTACGTATGTTTCTGTGTGTATGTGTCAGAGTATATAAATCAAAACGCACACATGAACCCACACAAAAATTGGATGTTATATACGTGTTGATATATGTGTTTAAACAAAAAGTATTAAATATGCCAACAACCCTTGCCCAGCTTCAAGACAACTACTTTTTTTGTTGAACTGTTCATATTATTCTATAGTTTTATGCTTTTCAAATTTACTGTATATATTTCCATACAGTTTTTTTTTCTTTATATCGCTTTCGTTTTCACCGTCATAATTTATGTATATCCAGAGTCTTAGCTTTATGTTTACCCTTTGTGTCAGATATAAACTGGCCTTCTGTATCACCACGTAACGTCACTTCTCACCTAGAGTTAAGTCACAGTTCATACATTACTGCAGTAAATAAAGTTCAACTGCCACTTTTCCTTCTCTTTTTTTTTCTGAATTTTTTTTTTTTTTTAGTTGAAAAAGGATTTATCACAATTGTTCTACTCAGACTTTCCCACACATTCCCAGAACCTCCCAGACGAATGTTATTGATGCAGTTTTTATTCCTCTAGAATTACTGAAAGCAGACGACTACAAATAATACACGTGAAGTGAGAGAAATTTAAAGTATCGAAGTTCTAGAGAGAGTAGACTTGGCGAATTGGCAACGAGATTATGAAGGCAGATACAATACGAAAAAAGGAGAGAGTAGTGAATTCTCCAAGTGAGGATGCCTGAAGAGAACAACTGTGGAGAGAGTGAGAAAGATCCATTCTATCTATAGGTTATCTATCTTGTGATAGGTTCAATATGTTGGAAAGGCTAGCTGTTAATGGCTGTCTCCGTTACTTTTGAAATGTTGAAAGTAATTTCCATAAGACGGAAGTTGGCAGGGTCGAAGATTACTCTTCTTGGTAATACGACACTGTAATACGCTCCAAAAATCAGAATACTCTTCTGTAGAAAGTGGTTGAAGTGTTTGCTGAGGGATGGGAGTGTTGCGTGATGGTAATGGAAAGAATATTGTGAGAGGTAGTGACCTTGTTGATTGAAAGGCTTGTGGTCATTTTGGTGAAGTGGAAATGAATAGTTTTGAGGGGCATTCACAATGTGTATGCAGCGTAGAGTTGGACTGACTTCTATATGTGTTTGTTGTCGAATAATTTTTATCAATTTTGTTTTGGATTGCTTTCAAACTTTCTCTGTGTGTATGTGTGTGTGTGTATGTGTGTGTGTGTGTATGTGTGTGTGTGCGTGTGTGGGGGGTGTATGTGTGTGA
>NC_068989.1:64942222-64954411 GCF_001194135.2 Octopus bimaculoides | reverse complement strand
GGGGGGGGGGGGCTCGTATGTGTCCATGTTTCTGTGTTTGTAGGAGTAGAAAATATAATCTTACCATGAACCAGAGGCTTAATGGTGCGTAAAACCAAATTGTAGAGCAGATAAATAGCAATGATTTCTGAACCAGACAGAAGACCAGCAATACTGAGGGGAGGCGTTTAGTCGATAACATCGACCCAGGTACTTATTTTAGTACTGTAGTATATCGACCCTGTATAGATGGGAAGTTGAAGTGGACCTCGGCGAAATTTGATCACGAAACAGAAAGTGAGGGGAGAAAGAAGTACAACAAAGCATTCTTCTGCTGCTCTGAGGCTTCAGTCAGCTTGCCACCCTGTAACAGCTAATAAATACAATGATGTACAGAAAGTAGCTTCTCATTGTTCAAAAGCCCAGTCCACGTCACTAGAATTATTTAAAGCAAGCTAGTGCAATGTATTATTTGCAGTTGTCTCCTTTCAGTAATTCAAAAGGAATAAAAACTGCATTAGTAACATTGGTCTGGAAAGTTCTAGGAATGTGTGGGAAACTACAAATAGGTTTCCAGTGTAGTTTCTGTTGTTGGATAAAGTTTTCTGCCATAGACTAAAATCCTATCCCGAAAAAATTTGACCTTAATTCTCTTAACGGAATGCTGATAAACACTACTGTAGCGTCATTCTTCTAAACTACCACAAAACCACTAAAGCGGACACTTGCAAATGCAAAACTATACTCAAAAGTAACGGAAGCAAAAGTTTAAAAAATGTGGACGGCTGAATTGTGTAACATGTCCCAACATAGTGGAGGCTCAAAAATCCATTTTAAACCAGGACAAAAATTTAAAATTGAAACTGACTTCACATGCACCTCTGAAAATATCTATCATCTACAACATCAAATGTTCCGGCTGCCGTAGGAAACTATATAGGTTCAACAGGGATTCCCTAATACGTAGATCTACACAGACAGCAAATCCACCCCCACCCCCCAATAACGTCGGATACCACTCAGTGATCACATCGACAGATGTTCTAAGGATTGTGCTAAAGTACATTCCTTAGATGTGCTAAGGAACACATATCACTCAGTGGTCAGATAGATAGATAGATAGATAGATAGATAGATAGATAGATAGATAGATAGATAGATAGATAGATAGATAGATATGCTAAGGAACGCCAACCACAATTCAAAATATTCCCACTATACCTATGCACGGAAAGGATCTCAACTCAACAACAACTAAATAAAGAGGCTATATTAATTGAAAAATACGAACCAGAACTCAACATGAATATATAATGGACTTCAGAAATAAAAAAAACAACCAGAAAAAGGGGGAAGATTAAATCAAAAACTGATTATGATTTCATAACATTGAATCATGATTAACGAAGTGAAACCAGTCGATTCTGTGGACATTGCAATGGATTAAATAATCTTTATCTACACGAACAAGATTTCTGTACTGTTTTACCTTAGTCGTATTATACACATGCGCGCGCACACATATAGCTGAACTAGCTTTCTTTATTTGGTCCAAAGTCACCTGAGAGTAAATCAAAACCATTTGCTTCCAAGATTTATTTATGTTTAACAATTGAATGATTTTCATAAAAGCATCTATGAAACATCAGGAAAATTGTTCAAACTGAAGTTCTCAGCCCAACTGAGTGCCAGTTATATGTAACTCTTACCAAATGCTTTGAGTGCCAACTTCTTTTGTTTGTTTACTCGCTCTTGTACTTCCATACATACATAGGTACACGTACGCACACACATACATATATAAATATATACATATACACACAAACACATACACGCACACACGCGCATACAGATAGATAGATAGATAGATAGATAGATAGATAGATAGATAGATAGATAGATAGATAGATAGATAGATAGATAGATAGATATGGCTATATATATAGATATATAGATATATATATATACATATATATATATATATATATATTGTATTTATGTATATATGAATGTAGATATGTATGCATGGACACACACATACACATAAACGTCTTTTATCTGTAATGCTATATTGAAAATAAACAAACTTAGATCCTACCGGTATCAGTATCTCAGCGACATTGATCTTCATGTTACGGAATCGCTATTTGAACTAGGATGTTCGATTAGCATTTTCAATAAGATTCAGTTTGAAAGCCATCTATATTATAAATATCATTTATATATTTCCTGAGCTGCTATTCAAAAATGAGAGGGAGCCCCTTTAAGACAAGAAATATTATAACAATAGAGAGGAAACTGATTCCATTCTGATAGTTGATTTTAATGGATTTTTCTCGGTCAGTTAATAAGTTCTATGAGCATGAGATTCTCTCAAAGGTATAAAGCTTTTATATTATTTATTTTTGTCGAAATATAACGGAATTGTTAATGAATTTGGCAGTTGTTGTTCTGTATGAAATTTAAAGATATAAAATTTTTTTGTAATCCGATAGAAATATGTACATACATTGATGTATGTATATATTTCATATTTACACACATACACATACACAACAATATTCTTTGTTGCATTGATTCTATTGTTCATGGTGTAAATTTTACAATTGTTGATGGTGATTATGATTTTATATCTTTACATAGCTTTGTTGTTCTTAGTTATCATATATGATAGCGCTGAATGCTTAATGAAATTGTTTTAATTAAAACTTTTGATGATCAATGGAAGCGATTATAAAAGAAGTTTTAGAATTTAGACGATGCTATTGCAGTCCAACGATACAAAAGAACTGCCAACAGTCATTTTTCATGGTTTGCTCCATCGAACAATGAATAAACACCTGAACCGATCAATAGGCGAAAGAGCAATTTTAGCTGTAGGTTATATTGTTCTGAAGACATAGATCAAACTTTAGTGTTCCGCTTTCTCAGTTTTGAATTGCTTGAATGCTTTTGCAGAATGTTAGCCACACAAGCAGTTTTAATCTAATATATCATCTAATAGGCAGACAAATAGAAACTTCCGATATTTCTTGAAATGGAATTTTAGATATGGTTCGGAGAGTAAATATCCTCAAAAGGAAGCAGTTATTACAAGAATTTGAACACATATTTATATTTGTAAATACAAACAGACAAACATCCATCTACTTCATTAGCTAACAACTTAACTATTGCCTAAGCTTTATATACATGTCTAAGCCTTATATATATTATATATGTGCGTGTGTGCGTGTATGCGTACGTTCGCATACGTGGGTGATTATATATGAATATGTGTGTACGTGTGCGCGTGCCTGTGCATGTTTAGATGATTGTATATTTTTATGTGTGTGTATGTGTGTGTGTTTATGTAAGTGCATTATATTGCATATACATACATCTACACATACACATACATATGTAATGTAAGTGTGTGTGGCGTGCGCGCGTCTTTGACATCACGGGTCTGTTCTCTATTACCGATCTACAGATGTACAGTTGTTCTGAAGTAATTGATACATTTTTGGATTACCCGTATTCTCAATCTGTAATGCTTCACGCTATTTCCATAAGTTACACTATCCCGGGTCGAAAATTAGTGACTGGCCTATCAGATATCCATTATCAATTGCATCAAAATTCCTCTTTTAGAAACGCAGTAAATGAAAATTTATCGATGTTGCTAGAAATCGAAGTCGGCAAGTTTTAAAGATAATACTTAGCTAGTGACATTCCTGAGAGATTCACGAATGCAGTGTAGGAGTAGCATGATTTATCCAGGTAATGAATTCTGAATCCGTCCTGCAGGTCGAAGTTTCAGCTACTAATTTCGAAGCATGGTACTCTCCTATATTCTATTGCTATTAAAACCATCGTTTCGTTTTAAATCGCAAGGGCCAATTTCTTGTCACGAATTAAAATCTAACATCATCCATTGAAATTGTCTTCGGAAAATATAATGCACCTAATAAAGTAAGAAAGCAGTAGAATATGGCCGGATATAGACGTCTAGTAAAAATAGAAGTCATAAATCTTTTTTTATCTGCAAAGAGCTTTCTGCGTCTGAAGACTATAATGAAGTGGCGCTTGCATATCTATAAAAGAAAGCATTATACCGGTCATTTCTTGAGTGGATATCAGACTGTTTTCATTCATCTTGTTTGTCGTCTGTGAAACATTCACCTATGATCTCGTGTTCTCTGTTCATGTAGCTGTCAATATTTCAATTTTGTTAGCCAAAGTGTTTTCTATTATGGCTTCGAGAGTTTCGAGTTCAAATCGACGTTTCGTTGTGTTTGATGGCAGCTCGTTGTATTTTACATTTCCAAAATTCGCCTATCTGCCCAAAATAACTGAACTTAGGGAAGACTTATCTTCTTGGAACTTTAAATACATTTGCATCCGGAAAACGCATATATCTTTATCTTAATATAAAGTGTAATATGTCATATTCTTCTGAAGGGAACGGTAAGGATTAGTCAGCATTGTGAAATCAATGAAAATATATACACTAGTGAAAATGTAAATATACACAAAGAGATGCAAATCCCTTGAACCTTTCTATCATGATTCTGTCATCTTCCTCCCTAGCCAATCCTTATTGTTATCCACTAAATCTTTTTTTCCGTTTTCCTATATATCTTTGAAGGAGTGATGTTGTGTATCCATTACTACATTCACTAGAGGTAGGAGCGTAGTGTTTTGTGTAACAGATCATCAGAATTATTGTGCAATCATTGTGGCGAAACCAAAGTTTTATCGCATTTTTACATAAGCATATGTTTGCACTAGTATTTCTGAGTAGGCGTCTAATCCATTTTATGATTTTATAAAAATATTACACACATTTATAATTATATTTGCTTTGAATTTAGTAAATCTAGTAATTCAAAGCCAGTTACTTGGGCAAAGAGTATAAAATGTATCCAACAGCAGATCACAGGCTCTAAATATATTCATACACTTCTTTCTTTTGTTAATAGTAGGGGCGATGCTGTCCTGGTTATCGTCCCTTAACTAACGGTTACTTTCATTAAGTCTCTTGTTTATATATACAACTTATGAACGCTACATTCCAAGAAGGGTTAAAAATGATGTCAATTTCTTCAATTAACAATGTATATTATTCTGGAGAAATGGCAATATCAATATTCTATTTACACGCTTGGAAATACTTTAGAAACAAAATATCAATAAATGGAATAACACGAAGAGAAGATTAACTTCAAATTTCTACTCTTGGTGAAAAGACGAATTGAATTTTTAGTGTTTTGTAGCAATCTGATATCAGATAAAAAATATATAAAGAGAAGCAATTCTGATGAAAAGCGATGGGGAGAAAGAGATGATATTAAATATTCAGTCATACAGGAGAGACAGAATTTATGAGTAAAAGAGAGTTGATATGAAGAACTAATATTACTACATATATATGATTGTATGTATATAGGTATATTAGTATCTGTGTTATGCTCGTAAAGATAGATAGATAGATAGATAGATAGATAGATAGATAGATAGATAGATAGATAGATAGATAGATAGATAGATAGGTAGATAAATAGATTGATAGAGAGATAGACAGACAGACGGAGGACTGACAAACAGACAGACAGATAAACAGACAGACTGACAGACAGACATACATACAGACAGACAGACAGATAGATAGATGATAGATAGACGTATATGTATATATATATATATTCATATTCATATACATATCATATGTGTGTCTACAGTGGAAGAGGGGGCAAATAGAAATATTTTTAAGCGCAATTATATATAATCTGTACTGATCATAAATGATAGAAATATATGGAATAAGTAGTCACAAACAATATATTTATGGTAATGGCTTGTTTAAAAAAAATCGAATGCAAAAACAAAATAAAAACATCTATCGAAACATTTTACGTATTCCGTTTATTTAATTCCACTCTGAGATTTCTAATTAATACTTTGGACGAGAATATATATTTTTAAATTTGGAAGCAAGCATTGACATCGCCAATAGTAATGTGCCGGTTTCGTAGTAATCCCATAATCGATAAAAAAAAAATGTCAATACAAACATTAATCTCAAAATACAAAAACATTAATGAAATATCAAAGTCATGATCAATCGATCAATCAGACAGTATCAGTGGACGCTTTAAATAATCGATATTCTTCGGGAAAATAAATTATGTAATAAAATCTGTCAGATTCTTTGAAAGAGGAAATGACCAAATCTTTTATATTTGCTATTAAATGTTGACTCTATGGGTCACACCAGGCACATTTCAGTTCGTTATTATCTGTTTATCAAATTCATACGAGAGGTATCACTGCGCCCAGCAAAAGATATCAGTGAACTGGCGGAGAGAGAAAACCTTGGATATATAAACTTGCTGATTACATTATTAACTTCAAATTGTTGATGTTGTTTGTGCTGTTACTGTGTAGTCTAAGATCATTGCAGAATGAGCTGATTAACGTATAGGCAAAGGCAGTCGAGTAGTGCCCATTCCATCTATAGATACCCACGTACACATATACACACATTCACACATAATATGCGTATATATATATATATATATATATATATACAGAGAGAGAGAGAGAACGTGAGTTTGAGTCTATGTGTGTGTAGGTGTGTAGGTGCTGCGTTGATACAATCGGTAAAAACGTACTCATTCCAGGAAGGGGTAAGTTCTGGTGTTACACATGAGCTACTTTAAGTTTCATGCTCGAACAGTGAAGTTAGCGAAAGGGTGGAGGAGAAATTCTGCAATCCTTCAGATACGCTAAACAACGTCCAGTTACAGCACAATCGAAGCGTGAGAGCTGAAGTAGCCCACACGTATAATTCCGAAATTTATCAACTTATATATATAGAGAGAGAGAGAGACACACACACACGCAGATGTAAATCAGTGACACCATTTACGATGCAGTCAACATAATTTATGACGTGTAATTCTGAGGAAGATTTAAGTTTCAATTTCTAAAAGTTCAAGCGAATGTAGTTATTCCGTCAAGAGATCCCGATGCATAATTAATAATTTGTCTCGCTAGGCTAGCTGTTCCACACTAAAATGAATAAGCTTTTCATAAGGCATCTTGCTAATAAACATAAATACACATTGACACACACATGCACACGCATCCACACACTCACACACACATACACATCACGCATACACACATGTATATACATATACATATCTATGTGTATGTAAACATATATACACTCCCTGATATATATATATATATATATATATATATATATGTATATATATATATATATATATATATGTACACTCACTGTTGGACCGCTAATTCCTAAATATTTTTTCTCTCAACATGCTTTTCGTTCTCTTTCCAATTCTATCCTTCTCAGTCCTTTCTGTTGAAGACCGTCGGCTCTAATGGTCAAATATTTCTCCATTTTTCCCGAGCTTTAAACTAGTACACCTGCTTCTCATTCTCTCACATGTCTTCGACTTTTGTATTCTGTAAATTCGAAATATATGTATACAATTTAATCTTACTAACGTGGGGAATTTATATTATGCGCACTATTTACGTTAGTCGGACAGATATCTCACTACACACACAAGCATACACACTCACACACATAAACACACACACACATATATATATACATATGTCTACATACATATACATATAAGTTAATCTATATAAATATATATGTGTGTGTTTGTGTTTGTATATGTATTTTGCGCGCGCGTGTGTACTACGTACGTACTCTTACTCTTTACTTGTTTCAGTGATTTGACTGCGGCCATGCTGGAGCACCGCCTTAAGTCGAGCAAATCGACCCCAGGACTTATTCCTTGTAAGCCTAGTACTTATTCTATTACGTATATAAGTGAAGCGATGGCCAAAAAGTTATTGATGTAAGAAATTCATTTATGTGGGATGTTACACATATAATCATGCACGATGAAAATATAACATTACAGCTGATTTATATATTCAGTGAAAGGTTAATATTTAATGCATATTATGCAAGAAGATGTACATAATTACACGAAAACATATAAGAAAAATATATACAGCTTGTTGTGTCGACGCCCCCAGGCGAAGAAGTAGGATCTCCCAAAGACATATAAATAGATGTGGTCTGACCGTGGTAGGAGTGTTGAGTAGCAGTCGAGTAGCTGTTGAGTAGCAGTTGTGTAGCGGTTGAGTTGTTGAGATCATCCGAAGGTGCTAGATAGAAGTAGCTTGAGACATAACACAGCTAAACACGGCACTTCATGCAATGAACCCCAAACATTTTCTACTACTAGTGTATGCATATATATATATATATATATATATATATATATATATATATATATATATATATATACGTGTGTGTATGCGGGCGAGCGAGTTTCCCTCTGTGTGTGTGTGTTCGTGTGTGTGCGTTTGGATGTGTGTATGTGTGTGTGTAGGCGTGTGTGTGTATGAATATGTATATGTCTATATAATGTGTGTGTGAAGGAGAGGAGAGAAGAGTGTTGTTTTACTAATATACACCGTGGCATTTTTTATGACACTTCAATGATACTAATTTACATATTATTGTCAAAGAGGTAGCATTGTTGTCAGAAATACTATGTTGCAAATGAATTACGCATCTAAAAATATATTTGTGTCTTTATTTAATGTGCGAGTTAGATTTCATTTGCAATAAATCGATAGAAGTGTCAGATTAAAGCGTCATATTAATGTCACGGCTTAACAATTTTTCAACTGTTATAAATCTGAGATACGATATCAAGATGAAGGATAGAATATTGTTTGTATGATTATTTCATAAAATAGCAGGAATCTACGCAATGAAGCATAGAACAAATTAGGTACATTTTTAGACTGTAAACGTGTAAATCCAGTGACCAAATAATTCTGCAGCTACAAGTCAGACAATCGGTTTAATTAAATCTATTCAAACGTTGACAGTATTCGCTAGACTTTGTTATTAATAATGTCGATAGAATCAGCAACTAATGTTAATATATCAAATAGACAAAAGAGTTCCAGGTCTGTCTGAGAAGTCTTTGTATAATAAAATATCTTAAACAATATCCTTTCGTTGTTTTCTGCTGATGCATCAACCATAGATGACACGAAAAATTTTCAGAACACAATAAGGCTACAAAAGATAGGAAATGTATATGTGTACCTATTTATGTATGTGCATATATATATATATATATATATAATATGTAGGCAACCTCATCCTTATATACACATATGTGCTTGCATGCATACGAAATTGTATCGTAGCTCTTCGCTCCACCATTCGAAACACCGAGTACTATAATGACAACCTTTTACTGTTTGTTCTAATTTATAACATATACAAATATAAGTGTATATATATATATATATATATATATATACACATACATACATACATACCTATGTATGTACCTATCTATATGTATATGTGTGAGCCACAGTGAACTACATGCGGCTATACGGCTCAAGAAGCTAAATTTCTCCAGAATTTCTATGCTGTTAAGACAAAAAAGTATTTGGTGATCTGATGACAATCGTGCAGCTATTTCCATGCGTTCCTGCCTCCATTGGCATCACTACTATATCAGCTTTACTATGTATATATGCATAGATACATAAATATGCATACTCAAATATATACATACACATATAAATCGCTGTGTGCGTGAGAGAGAGAAAGAAAATGTGTGTGTGTGTGTGTGTGTGTGTGTGTGTGTGTGTGTGTGTGTGTGTGTGTGTGTGTGTGTGTGTGTGTGTGTGTGTGTGTGTGTGTGTGTGTGTGTGTTTGTGCGTGTGTAAAACTTGTTACCAGCTCAAATATGTTTGAGATATGATAGAATTTGTAGGAAAAGCATTCACTATATTTTGTTATGGAGAAAAACTCGCTGAGAGCAAATAGGTGAAATTGCACCAGGTGAGTTTGAAGCACCCTCCACCGAGATTGATGGATGCATGCACTTTGGAATAGTTATCGTATCGTAAGCATCAATCAATGGAAAAATATGCGCTAGTACTACAGGCATCAAACACTGCAATATAAGAGAGACCTGTGCCTCTGTTGTTCGTTTGATATTATATGATTATAGCTTTTCTAGTGAAGCAAAATTTCAATAAAGCCGCCATTTCCAATAGCGTTAATATGAATATTTCTACTTTATTATTTTAAGTCATTATCACACAAATTCTAGGTATTTTTATCACAGGGTACTTTTGAAATTAAATAATAGATGAAATGCTTTCAAAAATTAATTATATCAAGTGGTGCCCCAGCATGACCGCAGCTCTCAAGCGGAAACTAGTTAAAGATTAAAGATAAAGATTATATTTTCGATTCCCAAGAATTCATTTGTTTGTGAATCCTTTCTGATTGCGTAACGTTCTAATTTCTATGAAAAATAATAAAAATAACTCCGCCCTTGGTTGTCTATCTCGAGCTTTTTCAGTTCGTATTACTTTGGAGTTTATCCATTTACAGTACGCCCAAGCAATTATTTGTAAATTATACTTTCCTGTCACTATTGTAAGCAGAAAATGACAGCCAGGCTAGAGGTAACAAAGAAACTACGTTATAACCATCATGCTTAGAAAATAATATTCAAATATTCCTATACTACATTTAATGAAATAGCGTTGGTTATACTACAAAGTTATGCCATGAGCCGAATGCTTTTGACCAGCACAGCACTATAAATGTTGTAATTGTTTTGAACAACAACCAATTTTGCTGGTTGAAACCCATCTCAGATAGAAGTATGAAGTACCACTGGGAGATATCTTTAATTTTATATTCATTGAAGTCAAGTATATTCAATGGCAATATATACCATTTATTCAATAATAATTCTTTGTTTAAAAAATTATATTTTGATCAAAATAATTAATTATGGAATATATTTTTTATATATATAATGAAAACGATATTTAAGTTCATACATAAACATAAAATTAAAATTTATTTTCTGCGCATCTAAAAGCATAAAACGGGGGAAAATGTAATGCATAGCAAACTATTGCTTTAGATTTCGGATTTTTATTGCTGTGTTCTTTGATTAGTAATGGATATGTTCCTGTAATAGGAATAATTAAAGTTCTAGTATAAAAGATACAGACATGTAATAAAGATGTTTCTTTTCATTTTGAATTTCAATTGATGAATACAAATTTTATTGTTTTTTTTTATCTGATTTAATTAAAGATATTTTATCTGATTTAATTAGGAACGAAATAATGCCGAAGTGTTAACTGCAATAACGTAAGCAAGTATATTATGTGTAGACGTATGCATCTCTGTAATACTTGGTATTTATTGCGTAGCATTAATTCCTACAACTATTCATCGTGATTTTAACATAGTGGTGCACTAATCACCAAGAAAGAAGGAAGTAGTTTTGTTACAGGAATACACTTGCACAGAATTCAAGTACCTAACCAGTAATAGTTTCATCGACCCTGGAAGGAGAAAAGGAAAAGATGATCCTGTTGGGCTTTGAAGTTAGTTTGGTGTGAAGAGTAGCTAAAATATCAGAAGAAACTTGGCATCAATTAATCCTCGGTGGCACACGTGAGGATTGAAACGTGGGCAGACAATCTCCCTTATTTTTGTATAGTTTACTTCTAATATTGTACTTTGATCATTTTTAATTTACCCATACCATGACAAACAAGTAAGAACTATATGGGTTCTTTTACTACCTTTCAGTTAATAAAGAAACAGGCAAGAAATTCACTGATCAGGGTGATCCCTACGATTTGTTAGTTTAAGAAGTGCAGGCATTGCAAACTTTGACATTCATTAACTTCAGTAATTGAGTATATTGCGAGTATTTCAGTTTTCCAAATGTATACGATACTAGCCTGTATTTATTTTGAATTTACTTTCAGACTTTTCTTTAGCGATTACATATTATTTTGCACTTCATTCATACGTATTTGAAAAAATTACTATTAAAAATTGGCATGAGTAATTTCCACTGCTATTACAAAAAGTTACTTTTTAACCAGTTAAACCAAATTGATAGCGTATGCCAATCGGTATTGCTTTAACTTTTGACATTATCTTTAGTGCATCAATTATTCCATTATTTCTGAATTTAAAATCTTTCTCTTGAAAATTTTTTCTTTTAAATGCTTTCTTCTTTTGCCTCTAAGAAACTTTTACAGAAAGTTGTTCGCATCTTGAAACGCACTTCTTTAAAACAGTTTGTGTGTATA
>NC_068989.1:64938802-64942212 GCF_001194135.2 Octopus bimaculoides | reverse complement strand
ATATATATGCATACATATATTCTTCAACCTTAATTTAGTCTCTGTATCTACTTACATTGCTAATCAATCACTTTTAAATTGTAATTCTTTTTACTTCTGCCCAAAAAAGATTTTGTTTTGAAGGAATTCAACCAAAACATTGTTTGGCATGTTTTAGTAATTTTTTCTAGAGGAGAGGAATAGTATGATTGGTTAAGATTAAATTTAGTTCGAATTGCTACAGATTTGTGTTTGCATTAATCTGTAAATACAAGAAAGGAGACGGAGTGTAAATAAAAGTATAGAGACAGGGACTAAACCTTAAAAAAGAAACGGTTTGATTTGTTGTTTAAAGTGAGCCATGTTGAACTGAAACATACTGACGGACTGAAACATACTGATTTTTATTTTGTGACATAGTGATTCTATATACAGCTTCAAGAAGGTGGAGGGATGTTTAGAGCAAATGTTTCTATTTGTGACATTGGGCATTATTGTTTATATTCAAGTGAAGTCTAATCAAACTGACCTGTGATGAAAAACATTTCAAATGTAACCGGTGATTTTAACTGCATATCAATGAACATTATTTTAAGATAAACCATCTATAATTGAGAGAAAACGTGTGTCTTTCGTAAGCCTATTCTCAAAGTAATCTAATATAGAGCAGAATCTAGTTCCGAGAAGTATCACATATCAGTCTATCCCGTAGTGTCTTGAAACACATCTCATAAACCAATAACTGCTATACAAAACATCATATCAAGTTATTTTTGTATTCATGTGTATATACGTAATATAAATATCTTGATCCTCTTAATACCAAATTAGTTTTAATGTATGAATACATTATCAATATCATATCTACATATTATATTAATTTTTAAAAAATCTTTCTAAACTAAGAAGTTACGGCATCTAAGTCTGATCAATATTTACTCACAATCAACAATTAGTAACAAACACTGCCTATTATGAACGTAAATCTTTGATGGTATTATTAATAATTATAACAATATAAAACGGGAACATCATAAACGTTCAACTTCTAAAAAATGCCAATCATCGTATACCACGAGCTTTGAAGTATTATACGAAATTACCAGAAATATCTATATCTATTCAGAACGTCTTTGCAAACTTCTAACATGTCTATATACGTAATGCGTGTATGCTGTTTCATTGTATCCTAGTGTACGTTTGAATTTTGTGTATCTTACAAACCGTAGCTATTGTTAGTCTTACAAGTATACTTTCTGTTTCAAACTAATCTATTTCCGAGTCAAATTGCAGAAAATTTGTCGGAATGGTAGTACATGAAATTAAATATTATCATTTGCATGTTTTCTTTCTTTGTTTTTCCTCCCTATATATTACGCGACCAAGTCCTGCCAAGGGCCACTTTACTTAATCAAGAAAAAGTATTATGTTTATTAATTAAATTCTTTCCAATATAAATAGCATCTTCTTTTCTCGGGCAGGTTTCTAATTATTAGTCAGTATCATTTTAATTAAAATATTTGACTGAAGCGCTGTATTCGCGATGCCAATCGAGTTTCAATAAAAGGCTACATATGTGCATGATTATACAGTTTTTTGACCTAATTGGGAATAAACTGAATTTGAATTGAACCATAACATTTCACATTATCTATAAAGAATGAAAGTAATTTAGTGGATAGTTTTGTTTTTCTAAAATAAATCATCAAAGAGTTGAAATACTACTTTCAACTTCTTGTGCAAGGCCAGCAAGTTCTAGAGAGGGGAAATCGATTACATCGAACCCATTGCTCAACTGGTATGTAATTTACAGTTCTATATTTAAGAGATGAGGAATTATGTACATTATTTACACTATTTACAATTGACGGATATTTGTCCTCATCTTGTTTGTTGTTAACAGAACGTTTCGGCTGATATACCTTCCAGGCTTCATCAGGTGTCTTGGGGAAATTTTGAACCTGGGTTCTCATTGTTAAGGTATTTTTCGATGTTGTTGTTGTTGTTGTTATTATTATTATTATTATTATTATTATTATTATTATTATTATTATTCAGATCACTGCCTGGAATCGAACTCGGAATCTTGGGGTTAAGAGCGCGGGCTACTAACCCCAAAATTCCAAGTTCGATTACAGGAAGTGACCTGTATAATAACAATAATAATAATAATAACAACATTGAAAAATACCTCAGGAATGAGAACCCCTGTTCGAAATTTCCCCAAGACACCTGATGACGGCTGGAGGGTATATCAGCCGAAACGTTCTGTTAACAACAAACAAGATGAGGACAAATATCCGTCAATTGTAAATAATGTAAATAATTGGTATGTATTTTACCGATTCCAAACGGATGAAAGGCAAAGATGGACGAAATGATAACGTGCTACTCTGAATCCACATACGGTTGTGGACGTCTTTGGTTTATTTCACTCAAGGTGGGATAAAATACGTATGAAAAATGTACTGTATTCTACCCGCACAATACTGTAAGTTCCTGTATAAAATCAATATTATACTTATAATAAGTCTTTATTGTCATTCTAGTCGGGCGGTATAATTGATAGTGTTGATAAATACACAGAGGTACTTAGTTACGTCCCTTTATGTACTTAGCGCAAAGCCCATAAATGGTTGTAGCACTTTCATGCTGCTCAGAGTCAATTAAGTAAAATGTAGTTAAGTGAAAAAAAGAAAAAGAAGGTAGATGAAAAGCAAAGTTAACTTTGAACCCAAAAGGTAAACGGATTGGTTTCAAATTACGGCACAAGGCCAGCAATTTTATGAGAGTGATAAGTCGGTTACATCGAGCCCAATACTTGACTGGTGCATATTTTATCAATCCCAAGAGGTTGAGAAGCAAAGTCGATCTCAGCAGAATTTGAGCTCAGAACACAAAGACGGACGGAATGCCGCTAAGAATTTTGCCTAGGTGCTAACGATTCCGCCAACTCGTCACCTTAGAAACGGAACACCATTGCAAGATTTTCTCCGATGCTCTAACAATTCTGCAAAATTCTAAAGTGGAAATCATTATATACTTTTTGTGGAGGAAACTATTAAATATGACAGCTATATTTAGTTAATATTCTAACTCAATGCTTCTTTAATATACAAATATGTAAGATAAACTTGTTTTAGTTTGTTCCACATATCTAAGAATGTCTCAGACTTTATGAACGAATCGGACAAGCTAGCACATGAAGGACTTTCATTTAATAGTTCTTAATGATACTGTCAAAGCACCAAATCCCAGAGATATATATACAGGTTGTATGGATAAATATACGCATAAATCCTATAATTTATTTTAATCAAAACAGCTAAAGCTGTTTTCGAGTGAGATATTTAATGCGACCACAGATCCCAAAACAAATAGTTTACAATAACAACAATAATTTTACTTTATATATATATATATATATATAT
>NC_068989.1:64933844-64938751 GCF_001194135.2 Octopus bimaculoides | reverse complement strand
GTGTGTGTATGTGTGTGTGTGTGTGTGTGGGTGGGTGTGTGTGTGTGTGTGTGTGTGTGTATGTATGTATGTATTCCTTTAAGAATCTTTTCGCTTTGTTTAGAAAAAGAATTTTAACAATAAATACTTCTTTGTGATTTAGTCTCTTTTAAATTAAGTTTACTTCGAACATCGTAATTCAAATAATCTACTATAAGCCTGCATCAAATATTCACCGATATTGTTTAAAAGACTAGCATCTTCGAAAAATACAAAAGTTTTTAATGAAATAATTAATATCTTTATTGTGTAGAATTGATTTCATAAAAAGCGTTATTTTGTTTTATTTAAATAATTTCTTTTTATTCGTAAAAAAACACTAATCCGTTTATATTAGTTACTTCAGCATGCAAAATCGACCAGAGAGACAAATTCAACAAAGTTTTCTTTCTTCAGATGAAAGCAGTAGCAGTGGCCACTCATTTACAATATGTTCATTCAAGATAGAGAATAAAACATCTTTTACTTGAGCTCGGACTTTAATGAGATATCCTGCAGCAAATCTGGCAAAGATTTTCTTTCCAATCTGAGCAAAACAAAAGGAAGAATAAAAATAAAAAAAGACTGCATTCACTCTGGAAATGTTGATGACACATGATAGAGAATAGCAAAATTGAAAAGGCATAGAAATCATTGTTTAAAAAGTATTTGAGGAATACACAAATAGGGGAAATTGTTGACGAAAAATCAGATGATGCCGGAGGGAAAAATGAATAGAAAATAGTAATGGTTTAATACGGATTTAGCTGAATGATAATTAAAGGACATTGTCGGTCTTTAAAGAAACAAGAACATATTGATGGTACTTATGCTGTATATATACACACACAGGTGGGATGACAGCCAAATTCAGAGTAAGCTAAAAAACATATATTCAGGAGGTCTGTGTAGCTCACCATGTTTTTAATTTTGAGATTCCTTTTATATATTGTTTGTTGGCCAAAAACGGTAGATCGTTGCTTAATGACTGCTTTTTAGAATTATCTTTATACATAACGAGTTTAAAATATTCACGGTAAACAAACATACCTTTCATCCATTTGTGAATTGCTGTTATAATGTTTGGTTGCTGTGTAGGTCAGGTCAGCTTTGATCGATCAGACCTATAATTAGTGGAGTTCTATACAGCCCCTCTATTCTCTTCCAAACATAGTGTTTTTTTATGAATATATTATCCAATCTAGCTTCCATTTCATTAGTGTGATAGAGTACGATTTGAAGGAGATTACACTACTATTTCTGTCAGGTTAAAGAACTACACAAAAAGGTCCTTAGCCTGCTCTTCCATCTGAAAATTAAAGTAGTATTATAATTAGGCAGCTTCTTCGACTACACCCATCTGCGAGTGTATACTACTGCATCGAGTAATATATTCTTACACTGATCATATGTGCCATCTACGACTATAAAGACCTCACTCGACCATATAACCCAACAACTATATACTTCTTCATTGACCATATACTGCAAAGACTACATACTCCTTGATCGACCATATACTCCTTCAACTTAATTTATCTATATCGACTATAAAGTGCTACAAATTTATGCACCTTATCAACCACATAACCCTACGACTATAAATTCCTGCATCAACGAAATACTCCATTGACTCCATTCTCATAGACAGACCATATATTCCTTCGACTATATATGCCAATATCAATCATATACTCCTATGACTCTATACTTCTATATCGATACGCAGTTCTAGGTGCATATTTCGGTAACTATATAGTCAACAGATTCCTACATTACAACACATCGCAGAGTGTCAGTAGCAAAAAAGTGACATTGATTTATACCACAGATAAAAAAGCTAAGGTCTGAAAGGATGTATAGTCCATTACATTGACATCTGTATATGAAGACGATTTTGAAATATCATGAGCGGAAATGTAAAATTTAAACTAATTTCGATACGATTTGAACTAACGGCTTAATATCCTATCAATCCACCAACATTTAATTCCGTCACAGCCAAAGAAATAATATTGCGTTTATTTTTGTTCTTTTTTGAAGACACACACCATATGTTTTTCTATTGTCTATATCTCTATGATAACAAGACAGGTAATAATAGAATATGTAAGGGGCGTAATGCGCACAATTTAAACACCGCGGTGTATTTCAAATAATGAATCTTATTGAAATATATTTCTCTTTAATGGTTCCAAAAGATAAGGAGTCGTAGCCATGGATGATATTTTGGTTGTGATGCTAATTATACAAATAAAACGTTGAATCATTTTCATTGATTATTGTCTATTGAAATAAAAACTACGTAAAGAGCCTCCAAAGTTTCAAGATGTCTAGAGAGTATTTTATTGAGAGAGAAATGAATCGATGAATATATTTGAATGTGACTAATAGGAAGTTCATGATAAAAACGAAAGCTACGTTATAACACGTATATTTAACGCGGAAAGATTAAAGTAAGACACATATAGCTACTGCACAGAGATAAACCTTAATGGGTCTACACCCTGATTCTAGTCATTTACATAACTATTTCATTATTAGTATATATTGTAGGCGAAGTGTTGAAACATGTCACAGTGTTGTTTTCATTGATTAAAGTATTGTATATAAACGAAAATGAGGCACGTTATTACAGTGTGAATAAAGGGTGCAGGCGTAAGTGTAAGAGCATGCCAAGTTTCAAATACCAATGAAAATTCACAAATGAGCCAGATTCATTCCTTACATAAGGGTTCTGCATCAAGCTAACTTTCTCCACCACCAATATTTTAACAAAGATAAAGAGAACTTATTCTCAGTAGTCGATAACACACACACACGTGTATACACATTTGTGCAAGTGTATATATATATATATATATATATATATATATATATATATATATATATATATATATATATATCGCTTGCTATGGGGCGGTTAACTCCCCTGTCAGTACATAGACTTATATTATGTTTGTGGCTATAAGGATCTTTGAATCTTATTTCTAGCAATGCAGGGGCTAGAATGCACACTCACTCACTATTACTGACAATCGATTTCTTCCTTTTTGGTTTTATATTGCGTCTAGCCACCTTTATCATTTAATATATATATATATGTGTGTGTGTGTGTGTGTGTGTGTGTGTAAGTATGTCTCTCTGTATGTGCGTGCGTGTGTCAGGTTGCATTGGAGTGTTACTAGTAACACGTAAACAGTACAACCTTTCACATGGTTGGGTTGTCGGTGATGATACCGACACCGCCACCAAGTTTGCTTGAAGAGGAGGATGATTATATGGATATTGAAAACAGGTGGGATGAAAACAAATGACCCGTCAAGGGCTGGAAGTTATCGGTCATCCAATTAAGGTCTGCTCTTCATCAGTCTAGTGGCATACGTATAGTGATATATACTACCAACAGTACCAACAACTTTGAAAGGTCTCCCAAAAGTCAATGCCACTTTAAACAAATCACTGAGTAGGTCGTCTTAGTAATTGGCTTCCTCAGCTTTTTACCAATATCATCTGGAGAAAGGGAAAAATAGGATAAAAGTAGGATTTTTAGTCTTCATGCGTCGAATACAACAAGAGCCCATCATAGGCACTGCTGACTTCTCTGCAAATAATAGACGAAGGTAGTCTAGTTTAGTGTTTCTAGGTATGCTCGTGGGGAGGTTACTTCCCCTGTCAATGTATATAAACTGCACGCTCATGCATCCTTAATGGTTTTAAGCCTTATTTCTTAATATAGGGGCTATTCAGCACACTCAGTTACTGGCGAACAAATTTTTCCTTTACGCATTTATATTGCGCCTAGCTGCTTATTCTAATCATATATAAATATAGAAAGAGGAATAGAGAGAGAGAGAGAGAGAGAGAGAGAGAGAGAGAGAGAGAGAGATGCTGACAACAGGAATCAGAAACTGTTGATTTATCCCACAATGCCATGATAACAACTATGCCTCAATACCTCATTTTTCAGTAAGTTTACTCACGTACTTTGAAGCCGCTATTACAAAGGTAGAAATTCTAGGATTCAGAATAAACATTTTGAAAAGATGGGAATCTGTCAACCTCCAGCTAGACGGCTTCATTGATGATATGAATTAATATAAAAGAAAAAACATAGTCTTGAAATAATAGTCCAGAGAGGGGTCCATTAAATTGAAGATACCCCATATCAAAATGGTAGAACGGAAAATTTACATTCTACATGCATACACGTATATACTACGTACATATAATATATATATGCTTTTTTCGAGTTGCGTAATAATTTACGTCAGTGAGATTTGTATGTTGCATATGACATTCAGCAAAAACAATATTCATAGCGCTATCGTTTGCACCGTGTAGCCATTGTCAGAGAATGCTGTCAAAGAGTCATATTTAAATGCAATTCCAGTTCCTTTCACAGAAAATAGACTTGAAATTATTCAACTGATATTTGAAGGCTTAAGATAAAACGTCTAAAAGAAATATTGCTAGAAATAAAACAGTTGATTAGTAAATATAGTTGAGCACACATTCAGAAACGAACATGCCCAGAAATATATATAAGCGAACTATGTGTGAATTAGAAGACGTTGGAAAGTGAAAGTTTATCAAGCAGAACCATAAGCTTTCACCGATTATTGATTATATGATATATTATAATATCAGGGCATGACGTAAAAATAGGCATTAGGTTTCGCAGCTTACTTATATCCATTTTCCTGCCATGAGTTTTATATGTCCTAGTATTAGGCTATTTTCTCAAATCAATATATGGTGAAATATAATTATATTTAATACATTATATATGTGTGTGTGTGATGTGTGTGTTTGTGTGTGTGTGTATGTGTGTGTACACATTATACATACACATATACATGTCACAATATGTGTATATATATATATAT
>NC_068989.1:64932272-64933558 GCF_001194135.2 Octopus bimaculoides | reverse complement strand
ATATATATATATATATATACTCACACACACATATATATTCATTTATTTATTCATATCTATATATACATACATACAGGCATATGTATGTGCGTATGTCTTTGTATGTATTGTCTCACTCCATCAGAGGTAATGCATATATGCACGTATACATGCATATACAGTGTGAAGCAGAGAGAGATAAATAGAAGCAAAACAGACAAATCAATGTTTATACCATTTAAACTCTTGATTTATTAGTAATATCTTCTCATCAACATGTGTCATAATTGCCAAATGAAAATTACGACCACTTGTATGTAAAAAGGGAGATAATCTGAAGAATAAAGAATTATATATGCATCAGTCAATCGAACTAGCTCTCTCTCTCTAGATATATATATGTGTGTGTGTGTGTGTGTGTGTGTGTGTGTGTGTGTGTGTGTGTGTGTGTGTGTGTGTGTGTGTGTGTAAGATACAGGGTAACCCCCTAAAAAAGTACCCATAAAATTTTTATTAGATCCTATAAAGGTCCAGCAAATTACAATCATTCCCTTTGCATAAAAGTCTTGTTCCTTTCAAAATACGCTCCAAACGGCATATATCGCGCAAACACTTGCATACATCGCACAAAATTGTCAATCACTGGAACACGTTCATCTTTTGGGATTTTCCTGATTTCTGTTTTGATTGCTGCCTTCAGTTCACCGATCGTTTGAGAGTTATTCTGGTAAACATTATTCCAACAGTACAGATTATACTCCCATAGATAAAAAGCGGGGGTAGGGGTCAGGTCCGATAAACGCGGTACCCACTAAACGTCACACGTCCTGCTCATCAGACTCCCCTGAAATCATTCTTTGAGGCAGCCTAGGGAGTCATTTGATTCGTAGAGGGTGGCCCCATCTTTCTGGAACCACTTTTCATCTCGATCTGCGTCGTTTTATTCAAGCAGTTGAATAGAAAGAAAGGTCAGACCTGGCCGAATACCGGTCACGTGGAGAGAGAAGAGAGACAAGCAGAAGCAGAGGGATAGAGGAATTAAGGAGTGGCGAGAAAAAAATGATATATTTGTGTCTTTGTGTCTGAGTTTGTCCACCACTCACCAGCATCGATTGGCAACCGATGTTGTTGTGTTTACATCCCCGTAAATTAGTATTTCATCAAAAGAAACCGATAGAATAAGCACTAGTCTTACAAATAATAATTTCTGAGGATGATTTGGTCGACTAAACCCCCTTAATGTGGTGGTCCGGAATAGCCGCAGTTTAAGAGAAGTAAAGGATTGAAAGAATATATATATATATATA
>NC_068989.1:64929877-64931468 GCF_001194135.2 Octopus bimaculoides | reverse complement strand
ATATATATATAATTATTATTATTATTATTATCATTTGAAGTATCCTTTTGAATCAAGATATTTTAGTTATAAAAACATCGATTTCAGGTCGAGAAAATCATACCCGTGTATCAACAGTATATATATTGACACTTACGTATATATTCATGTATACATACAGAATTGTCCATCCAAATACATACACATGCCCATGAACAAATCCATATTGTCATCGATTATAAATATACATGCATATGTGCAATCGCATATAAACTCTTTTGGTCGTCCTTGAGAAGAGTGAGTCAAGATATATACTTTTTGGTCCAAATGTTAAATATTAAATTTTAGATTTAAATTTTAAATTCTTCCGACGAAAATTGGTCTGTTTTTTTTTTTGTTTTTTTTTTTTTGTAATGTAATTGATTTGCTCATCAATGAAAATGCGTCTGAAACAGTTGGAGAGAATCTCTTACTGTTTTTCATTTTCTTACTATTTTGTCAATTTCTTACTCTTTCCATTTTATATCCTACAGGAATCCAACAAACAAGATAAAAGTGATGAAGAGTCCCGAAGTTTAGTAGAACCGGAACCAAGCAAACGTCAACAGTCGACACAAATGAAGTTCATAATCCTCCACTATTCTCCGTTCAAAGCCGTTTGGGATTGGATAATCCTGCTGCTAGTTCTGTACACAGCCGTGTTTACTCCCTATTCAGCGGCCTTCCTTCTAAATGAAGACGAAATCCGAATGAAGCTTAACAGGGATGCTGCGACGCGCCTGAAAAACGCCGAGACAAGCAAGGCGGATCCCCTGGTGATAATTGACCTCCTTGTTGACATTATGTTCATAGCTGACATTCTTATTAACTTTCGAACTACCTTCCTTCAAAATGGTGAAGTGGCCAGTGATCCTCAGTTAATTGCCAAACACTATGTGAAAGGATGGTTTCTTATTGATGCTATTGCTGCCATTCCTTTTGATTTGCTACTGTTTGGCTCAGGAACAAGTGATGTGAGTTAAGACCATTTTTATTGTTGTTTTTTTGTAGTTCATGATATTATTTTCTTTGGTTTTTATTCTGAATATTTTTTTTCGGTTTTCCAATGAATATTTTTTAATGAATTTTAAAATTACATTTAAAATTAGTATTTTAATACTTCCGAAATTAGTAACAACTCATGCTTAATAGGGACACATGAACGCTTCTCCATAAACATTGGAAGCAAATATCCAAATATAATGCAAAAATTATAAAGAAATAAGGTAATTCCACGGGAAATACTAATGGTGATAATAATAACAAACACCATTTCTCATTATTTAAAGATATTTTCTCAGTGGTAGGGGAATGAAGATCAAGGTAATGAATGCGTGGCTGTGTAAAAGGAATTTTAGTGTATTCAGGATGTGAAATAACATTTTCAAATTAGAATAATTCTCTATTTGTTCCTTTATTTATTCATAGATTTTTACATTGCGATTCTAAATGTCATTTGGGACTGGAATAGTACGATTCTAATAGTTCGTCTCAGATATAAGGCATCTGACCTTATTCTCAGGATAACATATATTTATATTCATACATACATACATATATATATATATATATA
>NC_068989.1:64923226-64929843 GCF_001194135.2 Octopus bimaculoides | reverse complement strand
TATATATATGTGTGTGTGTGTGTGTGTGTGTGTGTGCAATAAGAGAAAAAAATTCAGATAGACAAACCATTATAAACACATATGTGCACGGATTTGATCAAGGTAGAATTAGTATAAAATTAAAGCATATATTAATATATCGAACATAGTTATGATATAAGGAAAGATAAAAGGCGGTGAGCTGGCAGAAACGTTAACACGCCGGGCGAAATACATAGCGATATTTCGTCTGTCTTTACATTCTGAGTTCAAATTCCGCAGAGGTCGACTTTGCTTTTCATCCTTTCGGGGTCGATAAATTAAGTACAAGGTTCGTACTGGGGTCGATTTAATCGACTGGCCCCCTCCTCAAAAATTTCGAGCTTGTGATTAGAGTAGAAAAATTATAATAAAAGGTAAGAATCTTGATAAGAAAGTTTTTAAAGGCTTTGAAAAAATAGTCAAAAGTTTACAATAGACGTCTAATAAGATTTAGGGTTACAATTTTAGGTGATTATATTCCGACAACTGTTTCTGGGATTCATTCTTCCGAGTGATAAATGGATCTTGAAATCCATTTTCGGAGGATGTCTCCTTCGTAAGGGAAAAATGTTGATATTCACGGTAGATATGCATTCAGTGCATATTATTATCTAAAGTAGTAACAAGAAAAATTATTAGACGCTTATCATGAACTTTTGACTATCGTTTCAAATGCTTTAAAAACTTTCTTATTTATATTCTTATATTTTAGTATATTATCACTATGTTTATACACTCATATTTATATATTGATATTTATACATATTTTGAATATTCCTATATTTTTCTATGTTCGATATATTATAATAGGTTAAAATTTTAGACGAATTTTACCTTCATCAAATCCGCACACGTATGTGTTGATAGTGGTTTGCCTAATCTGAATTTTTCCTTTTATTTTTCATACCTGTCTAACGTCTTAGGTTCGACTTCAGCACTTCTAAGCAGGACATTTATAAAGAGAAGGTCTTACAGCTGTTTCCGGGATATTTTAAATATCCCTTCATCGAAGACGGCGCGAGAAAATAGTTAAGCAATAGTTATTCCAGAGAAGATATGAAATAGAGTGCGAAGTGGAGGAATGAAAACAGGCGTGTGATCTGCAGAGATATTGTATCTGCAATTTCATTATTTAAGTTGAATGGTATATATATATATATATATATATATATTTGTGTGTGTGTGTGTGTGTGTGTGTGTGTGTGTGTGTATGTGTGTGTATGAGTGTTGTCTTCAGAAATATATGTATATACATACATACATACATACATACATACATACATACATACATATGTGTGTGCTTAATGTTAGCGTCAAATGCGGAAACAGAGTCCGTAGTTCTTCGTTATTTGTATTCGCTTTTGTTTTTGTTTTTTGCCTTTGTTTAGAATTGTTTTGTTTGTTTTTCGTTTGTTTTTACGTTTGTTTTTTGCATTGATTCTACCGAAATATCTTTGCAATCGTCTGGTTAATTCCCAATCTTGAATTTCTCCTCAATTAACAGAATAATTTAAGCTATTGCAATTATATTTGTTTCTGAATTTCATTTTCTTCTTTTAGTTTGAAAACTGAAATTAATTATATTATGAGTCAGCTCAGTGTGCGAGATATTGAAATATATCTCATCTCATAATTACACAGCATTTGTGAATACTTGTTTAATTTCTGAAAGTCATTAAGCCTATTTTAAAATGTTGTACTTCAAATAGTGAATCCCTCCGTCACAACCCCACAACTATGCTTTCATTTTCCGAAATTTTATAGTAGGCTAGATTTCTTAATACCAGTTTTTTTCTTGTTATGTAACAGATTTATTTTCCTTAATTGTTCGCGAATATTTTTAATTTCAGCGGCGTCACTTCTTGATATGTTAAAACTAATGGATTGAAATATTTCCATTAATCTAAATATTAAGAAATTAAAATACTGTTTTTAATTTAGAGACAAGCCAGCAATTTTAAGTGGAACAAATTAGTGAATACTATTGACCCAAATACTATATTGCCATTATGTTTTATTTATCTCAAGATGCTGAAAGGCAAAGTTCTTCTCAACTGGATATTAAATCAGATAGTAAATACCCTGCTTAAAGACAGCAAAGCATATTCTCCGACCATTTAATGACTCTGCCAGTTCATTGCCTTCATTTATGAAATGACATGACGTGAATGTAATAACAGAAAATATCAATAACAGAAAATATCAATAACCGAAAATATCAATAACAGAAAATATCAATAACAGAAAATATCAATAACAGAAAATATCAATAACAGAAAATATAACCTGCTAAAACGATCTTTTAGAGCTGCATATTTTTAGTAAAAGCAGAAGAGCATAATATTTCACATTTCACATGGACATCAAACTTCGTGTTCTCCAACAGTTTCTGATAAACTTCAGTAACTGTATATTTACATAATTGTAATACATCTATAATTAATTTAAATTAGATTATTTTAAATTAAGTTTATTAAATATTCTAATGATTTTGGTATAGGAAACTTCCAGGTTAATTCAGTTTAAATCAATTCAATTTCAATTAATTATTTAAGTATTACAGTTATGTAACTTTACATTTAGGGATGTTTATTTTAATGAAACCGATACTGAACACAACTGATGTGGGAACTATTTATGATATTAATGCTTTTCAACTTCTATTCTAAGTATGTAACCGAAAACATATTTCGCCAAACAGTTATTTCTCAGAGTATTCCTATGTATGTACGCACGTATGTATGAATGTATGTGTGTGTGCGCGTACGAATGTGTGTGTAGTGCGGGAAGTTGTAACTGGGATAAAGAGAAACATAGCCTACAGAATGCTCTTATACCGAGACATCTGTCCTTTATATGTGATCATTTATGAATGACTCTGAGGGTTTCTCTATATAAGAGAAACTGACGACAGTGGCGGAGTTCGTATAGACCTTGCAACTCAATGCATGAAATTACGGAGGGTGAGAGTTTCAAACGATAGACGGTCATATACAGATTGGTGTTTAACTTGTACTGTTTCAAACAAATCACCCGCGAGAAAAACAACGAAAAATGATTCACTATTACAATTCACAATAACTGATTTCTAATTTAGATTAGTCACTATCTTATTGTTTAGTCAGGAGTGAAGGCAATGCCCATGATGCCTTACATGGCCTCCGAGATTGATAGAAAAAAAGGAAGTATGTATCCTCAAATCGGAAATAGAGTCTGAATGCTTGCACCAGTGATTAGCAATAAAACTCCCAGATGTTGATTAAATCGATAGAGTACTTGTAAGTACTTATTTTACCTTGCTCGAAACGATGAAAAATAAAGTTTACCTTTCGAACGCATATTGTAGCTAAATACTCCCGCGATAACAGATTCAACACCAGAAAACAAGGACCCACCACAGAGAACTACAACACAGTCTAGAAATATTTTATTATTGATACCCAGTTTAAGGAGGGGACGCAGTAGGCCTGTTAGGGAGTCGAACAAAATGCTAAGCTGTGCTCCTTTCTGCTTTGAGTTCAAATACTGCCTATGTTAACTTTGCCTTTCATCGTTTCTAGGTCGATAAGATAAAGTACCAGTCAAGTACTGAGTTGGATGTAATTGATTACCCGCTTCTTCTAAAATTGCTGGCTTTGAGTCAAAACGTGAAGCAATTATTAATGTCCAGTTTTGGGGTAGTTCTTAGCAGTTCTCAGATTAATGTACAGAGTAACAAAATAAGATGGCTCCTCTGTCAAGCTCGAAGATTCATGTTCAGTAGCTCGATTAATTAAACAATCCATGTATTAGATTGTATTGTAGTTGGCTTATTATTCCACGAGCAGTCGCATCCTTAATTTAATCCTAATGCAGCGTGACACTTTCGATAGATAACTTTGTCTTAGTGAATTTCTGGTAAAGTACATTCGATCAGTTCTATACAGTTCTAGTCGACACAGCTTCACTCATAAATCTCATGTAAATATATGACTATAGTAAACTCCGCTTGCCTGAATTGCTAAGAAGTGGGATTGAATACAGGAACTAATAATTGTGAACTGAACTCCCTAACCATTAGGCTATGAGTACAGTGTATGTTTAATAAGATAATGTGGTAATATGGCCGAGTAAGCTAAGGCGGCGAATTAGAAGAATCGTTAGAACGCTGGGTAAAATACTCAGCGGCACTTTTTCCGTCTTTGGGTTAAAAGATCAAATTCCGTTGACGTCGACTTTGCTTTTCATCCTTTTCGGGGTTGATAAAATAAGAAATAGTTGAGGCGCAGTGAGTGTCATGGACACTGCCTACCCCACTTACTTTTATTGTAAAAGTCTACCGTTCTAACGATGACTGAATATACTCCAATAAATTTAGTATGAGTAACCAAGACTTATGTAACATCACAAATGCAAGCATATATTTTTCATCACTTATCCTTAGATATCTTTGCTGCACCGTAGAGAACCAAACGAGTAGTTCTGGCCAAATAGTAACTTCTATATCGAGCAAATCCTGTTTTCTTCAATTGACGGTGACATGCATAACATGAGCCACAAATTCTTAGAATAATTTACAATAAATACATTGCGTTTTTCAGTGTATATATGATAGGAAAGGTCCGTTATTGTGTCACTGAACATTATCTAAGAATGTAAAGCCCGTCTATGACACGTTCTTATTAGGTTCAGTTCAGCTTTGAGTCAATAAAGCTATGGTCAAAGTGTTCCGTTGAAGACTTCATCGTTCTATCGGTCTTAGCTAGTTTAACATATTTGAAGAGTACAGGCAAATTAGAGAAAGACTTGATTGCTGTTGTTGTTAAACATACACCCGTGTTTCGCAAATAAAGGGCCGTTCACAAAGAAAATATTTCATATAATATAGAGGCACCACCAGGACAGGTCTACATAACGGTGACTAATACTTGTGTCATACACTATTAAAATCAGAGGGGAAAACCTTATATCTAAGCAGATCAAATACATCCCATGCATTATCATTGAATTGTAAACTGAGAGAGCTATTCAGGATCCATCTATCAATCTGAGCTTCAAAGCAATATGGAGGACGGGATCATCAGTTACGACATATAACACCACATCAATTGTGATACTGCACCTGCATGACGGATTGCTGTTGTGTAACTGTAAGTCACTTCTGAAGGAGAACTCTGATCAAAGGTTTGGAGTGTGAAAATATTCTCTCTTTTTTTCTGGTTTAGCAATGATAAGACGACAAGATTCTTCAATATCTTCTGCCATTTCTTAAGACGATAAATTCTGATTTTTAGTGAAATATAGCTGCTATTTCTAACAATCAGATTCCACAAGGACAGGCTCTCATAAATGCTACACAATCTTTCCATTGGTGAAGAATAATTTTTTTTTATTAGAGGATATGTTATAAGATACTCTTAACTATCTTTTACATTGGTGCAGAAAGCTTATAGAATTGGTACCATTATAAGTAGACAGATTTATTATTAAAGCCACAAACAGTTACAAACTACCAGGGGCATTGTAAGTATGACAAAATAGAATGATGGAATATTAGAATTTGCTCGTTTTAATATTCCTTTCTATTTTTCGATCACTCGGGGACATTGCTAAATATAGTATTACAATATTAGAGTTAAAGTTGAGCTGTGCATATAACATTCCATTTGCCGATCACTTGTGTACAAATCTAAATACAAACATTTCTTCGCTAAAACTAAGTATCCTCATCTAACAGTCCTATTTCTTAGAGATGTACTTTTATTCATAGAAAGGACAGAAACATGTAAACTCAGTAAAGTTCATTGTAATATTCGTTTATAGAAATACCTTTGTCACAGTCACCCCACATAACTTTCTGCAGGGGGAGATTGACTGTTCTCTGATCCCGGTAAAAATGCTGCTGATTGTGTAAGCTTCGAAATGTATACCGCAATAGTTAACGTTTAAAGAAAGATCTAAATGGATATCAAATTTGCCAAGGAGACAATATCAGATGATGAACAACTGTATTGAGATACAGAGTAAGCTGATAAAGCCAGATCGAAATGGGTATCAAATTTGCCACAGAGACAATATCAAATGATGAACTTTACTGTTCCAGCTGAGATACTGTTTCAGCTGATAAAGATCATTTGTCTGTGTCGGGCATTTTGGTGAACAAAACTGATCGAGAATGAATAAGAATTTCTAAAACTAAGGTCAGATCATATTTTTTAGATCGTAAATACATTATTTTTAATGAGCTATCATGAAAAAGCGTATCGAAATCTTGCTGTCTGTTCATTGCTAAACTGATACAGAAGTTGTTGGATTTAGCTGAAGTTGATATTTGATGCCTTGACTATCAACATCAGATAATGACGTTTGCACCTACAGGGTAATTTTGAAATTGCAAGAGTTATCTGGACAGTAATGCCGCAAATACCGATCAAATAGGTTAAGTTAGCGCAGACCTTTCATCATTCAACTCAAAAATTTATGCACGTGAAAACAAATTCATAGACACAAAGAAGTATTTTCATATTCAGTTATTCCATCCGGAGGTTCGCGTATACGTGCGCGCACACACACACACACACACACACACACACACACACACACACACACACACACAC
>NC_068989.1:64920091-64922773 GCF_001194135.2 Octopus bimaculoides | reverse complement strand
TATATATATATATACATACATACATACATCTATGTATGTATCACATGTTTAATATGGGAAGAGAGAGGGCTAGGATAAATAAAAACGTAGCTTATAGCCTAAAGGATGCTGTAGTACCTAGACACGCATCTGTTCGTTTGAATGTGATTGTGCATGTCAGTACGTTAAGATATTTGAAAATCCTACTCCTTTTAACATAATATTCTACGTCATATATAATTTCTGTCTTATCATATAACTAAAGATATTTGTAACTGCTGAACAATTAGGTGTCGACATCAGGCGTTCCATGATGATATTTCCGAAGAAAACAATGATGAAATGATTCCTTGTGGGATACCTTCTACTACATTAGAATATATATATATTAGTTATGATTTATTTGAATATGCCGGGTTGTATTTGTGGAAAAACTACTCAAGCCTTACAAACATTGCTGGGATCTCCTTGATAGACATGACGTGAACAAAATATATTTATCATTCATATAATTGTATTTATTCACTTTTCATGCATTCTTTCATTCATTCATTTCCCCACATCATAATTCGTCTTTTGTCATTTAAAAAGTGGGATCTTTTTTTTATAAACCTGTAAATGTTTTTCATAATCATTTAAATGCATCAGAAAGTATAAATATTTTGCACTAAATTAAGAACGTTTGCAATCAGACCTCAAGTAATTTACAATGGTATACATCCTACCTTGTATGCTTTGGTAAGACTGTATATCTGTTATCCAACCATACACACAAGGTGAGATGTAACACCTGAGCACCATCTGTACGTATCAAATCGATTGATCGGCCAGTGTGATGCAGAACAACATTGACGACTATTACAAGCACCCAAGCAATAATAAACCGCGGATTCATATATCGTGGATTCATCTACTGTTTCCTTGTTGTTATTGATGTTGTAATGTTGTTTTGTTTTTCTTACTTTCTGCTTTGTTGAAAGATGTAGTTATTAATCCTGTGACGGAATCCTTTGTTTCATTTAATATTGAAAATATTGGAGTGTTGCTGTTCATTTATAATTGATATAGCGTTTGTAAAATGCGTTAGTGCATGTAAGAAATATGTGAATATGTCATATATTAAAAATTGTAAAAGAAACAATTTCAATTCTAGCTGTATTTTCTTGGTTTGTAGATTATTCATTTTCTTTTTTTTTTTATATATTTTCATTTCTCTATTATTATTTTTTATTTCATTCTTATCATGACGGAAAAAATATTATTACAAGTGACAACAGATATAAATATTATGAAGTTCGAATTTAGCAATGTGTATTATTATTGGAATTCTATCTAGAGGAAGTTCGATGGTTAAAAAATATTTCTTGAAAGAATTTTATTAAATTGAGCAACCGTCTCGTTCGCATCTTTATTGATTTAGTCAAACGACTCAAAATACTTTTTTTATTGGATAGGACAATGGTAATGCATAAAATATTTTTAGACAGTCTTGTTTCATTTACACTAATTAAAGCCACAATCCCCCCTCACTATTCATCATTAAAAAAAGACTGTAACGGGGCTGTGTTTCATGATTATATTTCGAATGTATATATATATAATATGTATATATATATAATATGTATATATAATATATATATATATGTACGTGTGTGTGTGTGCGTGTGTGTGTTTGTGTGTCTGTGTGTATTTCGATTAACGGGGCTATGTTTCATGATTATATTTCGAATTTGCAGTGGTAGATAATGAAATACATATACACTTATACACGGACGGACGGGTGTATAAATGGATGGATGGATGGATGTGTGCATACGAGGTAGTATCAAAACGTTCCTGTACTAGTTATATTTAATAAAAAATATAACTTCTTTACCTAAGTTTAAAACAACATCTCCAAAATAGTTACCTCGTGCAGCAATACACCGGTTCCAGTGACCCCCCCCCCACACACTTTAGCGTTCCTGCCACTTTTGGAATCGTTTTCTGTAAAGCAAATCGAGGACTCTGTGATTCGCTCTGGATCTGGATAACGGTGCTAATACTGTGCCCTATGAGCAGCATTTTTATCTTGAGGAAGAGATGAAAGTCCACAGGTGCTAACTCTGGCGAATAGAGAGGGCGCGGAAGCGAAGCTCTGTATCTTTTTGCGAGAAAATCACGTGTGAGGAGAGATCGGTGACAGTATGCATTGCCGTCGTGAAGAATCCAACTTTTTGCGCTCCACAGATCCGGCCACTTTTGCCGAATATCCTAGTACTTATTTTATCGGTCTCTTTTGCCGAACCGCTAAGTTACGGGGACGTAAACACACCACCATCGGTTGTCAAGCGATGTTGGAGGGACAAATACAGACACACAAACATATACACACATATATATATACATATATACGACGAGGTTCTTTCAGTTTCCTTCTACCAAATCCACTCACAAGGCTTTGGTCGGCCCAAGGGTATAGTAGAAGACACTTTCCCAAGGTGCCATTCAGTGAGAATGAACCCGGAACCATGTGGTTCGTAAGCATGCTACTTACCACACAGCCACTTACCACACTTACAACAGCTACAAGGCGGCGAGCTGGCAGAAACATTAGCCCACCGGGCAAAATGCTTAGCGGTATTTCGTCTGCTGCTACGTTCTGAGTTCAAATTCCGCCGAGGCCGACTTTGCCTTTCATCCTTTCGGGGTCGATTAAATAAG
>NC_068989.1:64919201-64920081 GCF_001194135.2 Octopus bimaculoides | reverse complement strand
CTGAGTTCAAATTCCGCCGAGGCCGACTTTGCCTTTCATCCTTTCGGGGTCGATTAAATAAGTACCAGTTACGCACTGAGGTCGATATAATCGACTTAATCCGTTTCTCTGTTCTTGTTTGTCCCCTCTGTGTGTAGCCTCTTGTGGGTAATAAAAGAAATAACACAGCCACTCCTATATATATATATTGCATTGATGATCTGATACAACCATAAATAGGCCTATTTTTTATGTAATATTTGTGTGAATAATGTATCGGCTTTTAAGCGAGAGTGTGTGTCAAGAAACATAAGTACTTCTGTTAAATGACAAATGATGTTTCTAACTCAGCCGTTAAATCAATCAACATAACTAAATTGAAGAGCAGCTGTTAGATAACAAATGTTGTGTTATTATAGTTGAGCGATAATGAGGTTTTTTTGCACTCAATTAAGCGTCAAGTCTAGAGATGTAGAATAATGCTCATTTTTATATGAAAGCAAATTATCCCTGAAACACCGTGGTTTGTTAGCTGTCAACGAATGTTACTATCCGTCAACACGGATACCTGAACGTGGTTTCTGTTGCTGTGGAAGACACGAAGAAATTACATTGTTTTTCTCCAACACTGACCAGCAAGCAACGATATATTTTCAGGACTTAAAATATATTTCTATTGCGTATAAGAGACCATAGATAAATATTGAAAATATACTCTTTAGTCTTTTACTTGTTTCAGTCATTTGACTGTGGCCATGCTGGAGCACCGCCTTTAGTCGAGCAAATCGACGCCAGGGCTTATTCTTTGGATGCCTAGTACTTATTCTATCGGTCTGTTTTGCCGAACCGCTAAGTTACGGAGATGTAAACACCAGCATCGGTTGTCAAGCGACGTTGGGGA
>NC_068989.1:64918450-64919191 GCF_001194135.2 Octopus bimaculoides | reverse complement strand
ATATATATATATACGTATATACGAGGGGCTTCCTTCAGTTTCCGTCTACCAAATCCACTCACAAGGCTTTGGTCGGCCCGAGGCTATTGTAGAAGACACCCAAGGTGCCACGCAGTGGGAATGAACCCGGAACCATGTGGTTGGTAAGCGAGCTACTTACCACACAGCCATTCCTGCGCCTATACTGTACATATTAAACATTTCTGAACTCAATGTTCATCAGTTATACTCTCCGGTCCATGCAGATACACTATGCTGTTAATGCCGATTTCGATTGAGACTGAAAGATCAAATACTTGACTATAAACATAATGACCATCATTGTTATTACATTGATTGTCTTGCATTTCAAAATTATTTTAAATGACAACAAAGTATCATTACTATTCACTGGCATAGGCATGACTGTATGATAAAAAAGAAGATTGCTTTCCAACTACATATGTTCCGTATTCAGTCGTGACATATCGGGTAAGTCTCCTCTACTATAGCAACGGGCCGACCAAAGCGTTGTGAGTGGATTTCGTAGACAGAAACTGAAAGAAGCATGCCGTACATAAGTGTGTGTGTGCGTATATACTCATATATGTGTATACACACACATATACATATGTATGTGTGTATATATGTCTATATACACAGATAAATATATAGATATTTATACATGTATATATAAATGTGTTGCGGAGATGTATATATATATATATATATATATATATGTGTGTATATATATATATATAT
>NC_068989.1:64917858-64918307 GCF_001194135.2 Octopus bimaculoides | reverse complement strand
ATATTAATAAGATTCCGTTGAACTGGGTACTTAAATTGAGGCGCCTTGTCAGGTCGGTATAATCGCACACTCAAACAATATTAATTGAATACTGAATATCAAAACTCTATGCAGGAGTGTTTGCAACTGATATTCCTGCCGTGTGTGCAGACAACCCAGCCCAGCTGAGTGAAGATATCTGCTCTTGGTAGTTCAGACATATTCTTAATTTAAAGGTACTTTCCAAAGGAGTGGCTGTGTGGAAAGTAGCTTGCCTACCAACCACATGGTTCTGGGTTCATTCCCACTTCATGGCACCTTGGGCAAGTGTCTTCTACTATAGCCTCGGGCCGACCAGAGCCTTATGAGTGGATTTGATAGACGGAAACTGAAAGAAGCCCGTCGTATATATGGATATATATATATACATATACATATATGTATATATATATATATATATATATATATAT
>NC_068989.1:64914988-64916885 GCF_001194135.2 Octopus bimaculoides | reverse complement strand
TGTGTGTGTGTGTGTGTGTGTGTGTGTGTGTGTGTGTATATGTTTGTGTGTCTGTGTTTGTGCTCCCCCCCACCACCAACATCGCTTGACAACTGATGGTGGTGTGTTTACGTCCCCGTAACTTAGCGGTTCGGCAAAAGGATCGGATAGAATAAGTACTAGGCTGCCAAAGAATAAGTCCTGGGGTCGATTTGCTCGACTAAAGGCGGTGCTCCAGCATGGCCGCAGTCAAATGACAGAAACAAGTAAAAGAGAGAGTAAAGAGTATATATATGAGTTAGTAAGCAGGACGCAGAAATGCAATGAAATTTTTGGGCATTTCATTGTAAAGGATATTTTTTAATAAACTGGAAGCAATTCTTTTGTATTTTAGCAAAATAAAAAATATCACTTAATAGTATGGAAACGACAAAAAGAAATAATCGTTTCAACCGAGAGATTATTTAAATATTGTAGTATTGATTTGAAATAAACCACTTGTATTCGAATAGTGAAGGCACCATGATTTGTCATTTAAGTAACCATTTTGACGGAGTAGCCTGAAACGATTCTATTCCACGTAAAGACAATTCCAATCAAAACCAACACATAAGTACTTGATGAACAAGAACAGATTTAAAGATTCCACAACATACAATGGAAGAAGTAAATGTATAAACAGATAAGTAAAACGAAAATATTTTAACTCTAGTGAAACAATTTTCTTTTATGTTGTGTGTAAATTCAACATTGAAATCAGAGAAAAATGTTATTAGAAATAGTGTTATATTTATCTAAGCCATAATGGCTTTAGTTACTCAAATTGAAATGGTTTTGCTTCAGTTGAATATATAAGAATGCGTAAAACATAACATATTTATAATGATGTGGTTATGCTTTTGATACAAAGAAAGGATTCCAGGCTTAATGCTTTCCTTTAAGAAAAGGAAATTACATAGTTTCGTACGAAGACCATCAGAAGAAGAATATTAAATCATGGCGCACATTTGCTCTCTTACTGCCAGAACCATTTCTGAGAATTACATTATTTACAAATGTATTTCTTTGTTATAGTATTAAAACCTTAGGAAGAATACTGCAGCATATGGACTTACAACATATATGATATAAATATAACTAATTTTTCCTATACATAGAAACTAAATCTAAACATCGGTATTTATCTAAAGAAAGGAATAGTTCGATTGTAGAACAATTATAATCTATGCTTGTTGAGTTCTTTTTTTTTTTTTTTATGCTGCATACATTCAATGTCATTTTTTACCTCCTTTGTGAAACAAGACAGATTGAAATTGGTTTTCAGTTGGGTGATCTCATTCATTGTATGCTTGCCCGGAGGGTTCTGATATTTTCAAGAGTGTTGAAACTATCGATATTGAGTTTAGTGTTTACTCAGCCGAAGGTAAGCTCAGAGTTGTAATTTTAATATCGAAGAATAATGGTGTGTCATCGACCACTCCCAAGGCACACTTCAAGAATGTTTTCATATAGAAAGAGAGAAAAAGAGAGAGAGAAAAAAAGAGAGAAAATATGAAGGAAAACCTAGTGGTATATTTCTCTATACAAAACAAATATAATCTATTTTTAATTTCAGATCATAAAACATTTGAGCAATCTAACATAGGTTTAGTGTAACAACATATTCAATTTTCAGATAATATTTTCCTACAATATATTTTTTTTAGTTTTTGGAGAACAAAGCGTTATACATTCTTGTATTTTCAATCTCATTTCGACATTATTGTATACATGTGTAAATATGGTATGATATATTTTAAAGAGATATATTTATACTCATATGCATATGTTTACAGAAGGTTTGAAGTTTACTTTTTCTGTTTTCACACACACTCATACACATAGACACAAATCCACGCATATATATACATAAATATAT
>NC_068989.1:64907786-64914911 GCF_001194135.2 Octopus bimaculoides | reverse complement strand
TATATATATATATATATACAGCATACGTGCGTACATACATGCATACATACATACATACATACATACATATATACATACATATACAACAACATATACAGCAATATATACACATGCTGCACATACATAATTTTAAAGATATATATAGATATATTTATATATATATGTATACATGTGTGTATGAGTGTGTGCATGCACACGACACCACTTGCCACGCAGCTTAATGCTTAGTGTGTTGCAATCACAATCGTAAGATTGTGGTTTCGATATCCAGACTGGAGGGGCGTTGTGTTCTTGAGCAAAACACGCCGTTTCACTTTGATCCGGTTTACTTACCTGTAAATTATAAGTGGACTGGAGCAGCCTTCTGTTTCTGAGTGCACTTAGCTAGCACGCATTAGCAGCGAGGTGGTATCATTCGAAACCCACGTCAATGCGAGGAAGGGCATTGTGATCAGCGGTGTATAACATCCGAGAGTCTGATCCATACAATGATATATGTTTATGCATGTATGTATATATGTATTTGTGTTTACATATGCGTATGATTTTTATCATCCTCCAAAATCATTACCGTTTTGGTCAAAGATTCATACCATTCTGCTGACCGGCTAATATTAAAGCTTTTGTAAGGCAGCGAGCTGACATAATCCTTAACACGCCGAGCTAAATACTTAGTGGCATTTCATCCGTTTTTGCATTCTGTGTTCAAAATTCCGGCAAGGTGGAATTTGTCTTTCATTTCTTTTGCAGTCGATAAAGAAAAAGTACTCGTTGAACATTGAGATCGATGTAAAAGACTACACCAACTCATCAAAATTTGAAACCAAACTTGAAAATAATATTTAAGCTTTTGTAATTAAACAAAGTAAACAGCATAAGAGATTAAGCCTTCAAACTTTGGAAGCTGACGTTCTTTGAGAACTCCATAATCGGCTGACAAGAGGGCTGCAGTGGTGGTCTGGCGAGCCTGCCACTACAAGCCTGTAACACTCCACCAATTGAACAACCCTATGTTTTAAAGTTACTTAAAGACGTCACCGGCCACAATCAGTTATGTGCTCCCAATCCTACATGACGAAATCATCTTCTCTAAGTTTAATCCATCCCCGGCTGCTATCAGCAACATAAGTAAGGTCTCCGACTACAATTTTCCTTTTGAGATCTACAAATTCGACAGTCCTAGTCACCTTATCGTCACTAATTCTCCGAACCGCTCTTCCTCTGTAAGTAGCTATTATTTTTCGACTCTGCTCTATGAACCCTTATCAAGAACATTCTCTAAAATATAGATAGATAGATAGATAGATAGATAGATAGATAGATAGATAGATAGATAGATAGATAGATGTGTGAGTGTGAGTCTGTGTGTGCATGTGTGTATATATACACACATGCACACACAAATAAGAAAGAAGCATCAAACAGCTGCTTTAAAACTTCTGCAGAAATTCAGTATTCATGTCGAATATTTCACGAGATGAATATCAGCATTTCGCTAAATAATCTCATCATATAACCGATAAATTTTGTGCCAAAGTTAAAGGTGAAGTAGTGTTGGTTTACCACGCAATAACACGAACTAATAATATGTAACAGTGAACAAAGCAAGTTGACAGCAGTTTATAAGTGGATTGATTCTTTCATTTAACGTTCTGTATGTAACATTTAATGCCAAACATTATGTTACTTAACGTTACTAGTAATGCTACTTATGACAGTACTTAACTGGTGATTGGCCAGTTGGATCTGTACTTTATATTCTTTTATAATTTAATGATGATTGTCTTAAAATGATAATTGTCTTTTAAACCGAAATTTAACCTCAAATTTAGCAAAGGTAACTGTTTTGCTGCCTAACAAGCATCACTGATGTGTGTATGCGTGAGTGTGCGTGCGTGCGTGTGTGTGTTTGTATGTATGTATGTATGTATGTATGTATATATGTATGCATCTACATGTATGTATGTCGTTATTCAGTTTCATTTCAAGATAACTTACCAATACAAAAAGTTCCGGTTTCTAATCCAGATTCAAGGCACCTTCATTGGAATTTCAACATCAGCAACAGGGTATTCTTGTGTGTACGTATGTATGTATGTATGTATAATCTTTTACTCTTTTACTTATTTCAATAATTCGACTGCGACAATGCTGGAGCACTGCCTTTAGTCGAACAAATCGACCGCAGGACTTATTCTTTGCAAGCCAGTTTCTTTTTTCTATCCCAAATTATTATATCAGCTCTATTGCGTTTACATTTTATTGAAGTTTTCACTGGGGCATTCCGCTATGTATGTACGTACGTATGTATGCATGCATGTATGTATATATGTATGTATGTACGTACGTATGAATATATGTAAGTACGGATGGATGGATGGATGGATGGATGGATGGATGGATGGATAGATAGATAGATAGATAGATAGATAGATAGATAGATAGATAGATAGATAGATAGATAGATAGATAGATAGATAGGGATTTATATATCCAGTAATGTATGTTGATATATAGATATGTATGTATACATATATACATGATTACCTTATAACCCCACCCTCTATTTGCATTCCCTAATCAAGAAGTACGACTTTGCCAGTCAACCCTTTTTCACAGTACGCGATACGCCTGTCCATACTACAATCACCCTTCATCACCTCTTTGCCAGTTCACAGAAATCACAACAACGAATCTCTAAGCTCGCTTTCTTTCCCAACTCCCCTGATCATTGTAAGTCGTAAGTCTTTGGCAATCACCCGAAGACTCAAAGAAAAATTGATGTATCTTACAATATTGGGATGAATATTCGGCGTTTTAGGCTATTTTTTCTTTCTAATCATTAAATATTTGCCAAACGACTACTAATTCAAGCATTAAGGTGAGCTAAGGCGAGCCGGAAACATATCAGATACCATGGAGTTCAACGGCTTCAACGAAACACAGAGGAAAGGTAGCTGGCCTTCCATTGCTGAAACATAAAGCTTTCCATACTCAATGGAGAATATAGAAGAGAAATCATTGTAAGCCAGGTTGATTTTCCATAAACAATACATCAACAAGTTACATAGGTATTACAGACCGCTCATTTGAGATTAATTCCGCCAGCAAACAATCTCCTTCTGTCGTTGCAACCAGAGAAATATTACAGCCTTTTGAAAGCATATTTGGAAAACCTGAGATAGATGAGAGATCTACTTATATCTGACTGCCTTTATTAGATAAAGCACAGACATTTAAGAATGAGGTAAAATCATATCGTCTCTGATTCATAGAGAAACTCTACATCATCCAGTATTGAAACCCAATAGTAAAGAAAAACGAACTAATTTCGAATCACCGATGCATTTACAAATTCTTCCTTGATAATTTCAAATTTGTCCACCCTTCGTGCATGACAGCTGTTATCTTCGAAAGCTTATCTTTGAATACGATCTGTATTATGTGTACAGTCTGGAGATATCTTATTACTTTCAAATCTGTTGAGGTATACAATGAACTGGCTATCTCAAACCTCGCTTCACGCTGTGTTCTCTCTCTTTCTCTATCTTTCTCTCTCATATATCAATATATATTAGATTCCAAACACTTCTAACAAAACACAAATGTCATATATCTGTGCTTTATGTTTTTGACCCTCAGCATAAATAAGAATATATATATATATAACACAATGATTAGGTACGCGCGCGTGCACAGGTGCGGTGTGAGTGTGTGTGGTTTTGTGTATGTGTCTCCTTGCGTGAATATGTCTGTTTTAAAATCAAAGTAGTAAGATATAAATATGTATAAAGGAAGAGACATTAAAATAATGTGAATATTCGCATAGATTGTAGAGTGGACATGTCATATAAATGGATGATGAAAAAATGAATGTATAAATATTGAAGTTTTATACTAATATATGATGAAAGCGTACGTATAATGAATGCCGAAAGAATCTATTATAGGAACTGAAAATAAAAAATATATAAAACGAGCTAAGACTGACTTAGTTAAAGCAACACTAAATAATGAGAAAGCGTTTGTTTCTTGTCTGAGGAAGATGAGTGCTCAGAGCCTTTGTCAACCATAGTCCTTCCTCGAATAAGGAATCGAGTTTCTATTGCCTTTTTTGTTTAGTTCTAAGGGAGCCTTTACAGAGCAAACGTAGCCAACGAAATTCTGGTCATGATCCTCTCGAATATTATTGGAACAGTGTTTCTAGGACGTCATGACACAAATTGTACTTTCTTTTTAAATAGTTATGTGTGATTTGAGGGCAGTTTCGATGCTATCTTAAGCAGGTGGCTCATGAAATAAAAGACGTAGATATAGATGAAACTTACTGGTTGTAACTAGAAATTGATATTGATAAAAATAGCACTGTCTACATTTAGAAATGTCTATGGAGCGTAAGTTGATTTCATATGTTTTAGATTTTCAACACAGCATAACGTTTTTACTAATGTATGGTTTTTAGAAGTTTATTATTTGAAAAATATGTGGTGACGATTTTATGGCTACAAAATCCCTGCTTAAAGAGTGAAAATTACTAAATCATTATTCAAGTTCCAACTCATGGAAATTAAAAGATATATGTCTTACGTTGCATATTCTTTAGAAAATGAAACCTATGATGATTTAAGAGCTACAGTACATACATTAGCAATAGATTGAATTTAATGAAAACGATACCTTACAATATATGTTCTCGTTTGATATCGCCTAAAAATGATAAACACGAATATAATCACGAATGTTTTATAATGTTTTTGTACAAAAATCGAGAAATTCATATTAAAACATATGTTTCATATCATATTAACGGATACATTTTTACAAAAATTCTGCAAATCAATACTGTAGGTGTATTGATTAGTCACGATTTTTATTCTTGGCAAACATATATATCTTGAAAATGACGAAGAAATGCAAAACTGCGTATAGATTTATTGATGATGGATATAATAAATCACTCTAAAGCAATCATCAAGCCTCATTATTTGATAAATTCAAACTGTGTGACCAATAATTTCTGAAGTGGACAACATAAACAAAGAAAAATATAACATGATATATATATATCGATGGAATCTGTCGCGGTGCTCCTGTATAGTCTAAAAGAAACTAAAAAAACAACGCAAAAAGCACTTTTCTATTATCTGAATACCTGTATAGTGTTACTCTGTTTTATTTACGGAGACGTAATATACAACCTAAGCAATTTTCTCTTCGAATCTTTTCACTCTTAGTTCAAATTTCGGAGAAAATCAAGTTTAACATTTATTTTTTATGTATCTGTAAATAAAGCAGAAATCCCACACTAAGGTCCATTTCCCCTTTTTTTTTAAGATTTCTTTTTCGATCTGCGGAAATATTGGCTATCTTCATCTTTGTGGGGGAATCAGCTCCGCTCTTTTATAGATATCCAAGACACGCTGTTTGTCAGAATGGCAACCCTACAACTCTTTGAAGAGTTGAGGCACAAGGAAGGGCAGAAGTATTATATAAACGGAATCGGACTATATTTCGGTGTAAACATGTCTTCAATTAATAAAAGGTGGAAACATTCATTTGAATTCTGTCATACTATCAGATATTATCAAGCAAAATTACTACGTGTACCTCGTCATTTAGCCTGCTAGAAATAGATGCTAAGTTACGCTTAAACAGCATTTTTTCATCTTAAAAGAATAGTGCATTCAATAATATCTAAGACTCGAGCAGCGAGCTGGCAGAATTGTTAGTACGCCGGGAAAAATGCTTGGTGGCATTTCATCGTCTTTACGTTCTGGGTTCAAATTCCGCAGAGGTCGACTTTTGCCTTATAAATCAAATTAGTAACAGCAGTTTAACTGTGGGGGTCAATGTGATCGACTTAGCCCCTAAACTGAAAATTGCTGGCCATGTGACAAAACTTGGAACCAATAATATCTAAGACAATTGAATTAAGATGAGATAGTAATGACGCGAATACTTCACTCAAAGTTACAAATAGATATTCATATTTATGTTGCATGGTAAATATTCATTGTAAATATCAACAGGAAATTAACATCTTAAATAGCAAAGGTTGTTATATATTGCAGATCATAATAGCGACGGGCAAAATGTTTTTCAGTATTAAGTTGTGAGCCTGTATTTTCTGAGTTCATATCTCTCCTCAGTCAAATTTTAGTTTATATTATATAGATCAGACTTTACTTCATTATCTTGATTCTTCCAGAATCAATAAAATAAAATACCGGGAAAATATTATTAAATTTTGTCGCCTCTAAACCTTACCGTTTGTATGGCTATCAGCCAAAAATCGAAATCCATATTTTCCAAGTAAAATTTCTAAATAAGATCTTAAAATTCTAGGCAACATACAAAGTTATTCTACTTAGATTTTTATCGAACGAAAGAGAGAAGCGAAGCAGAATGAGAGAAAGACACAAAGTATTTATTTTACACGTAATATTTGCACAGCTACAGAGATCGCGTTAAGAGAAATTTAACAAAATATGTTCACTTGAGGTTTTGGAGTATTAACGTCTGAAGAAGCAAAACGACGGTATTTTTATCCGCTGGCATTCTATCAATGCTACTAGAAAGCAAGAAGTCATAGAGCCGAATTAATAGATAATACCAATAGGCCTCTAATCCTATAATTATTGGAATGTCCTTACAATTGTTACTGCTGTAATATAGACAGACAGACAGACAGACAGACAGACAGACAGACAGACATGTAGATAGATAGATAGATAGATAGATAGATAGATAGATAGATAGACATACCTATATATATATATATATATATATATATATATATATATATACACACATATATATATGCACATATATATACATACATATGCTCACACACTCACATTAGCGCATATATATACATATGTATATACACACATACATGTATGTATAGAGAGCAAAAAAGCCATACAACTCAATCGATAAGTAATCCCAACAAGTTTGTAATCCCATAATTATTGGAATATACTCATAATTGTTGCAATGTGTATATATATATAAATATCTCTATGTGTATGCGTCTGGGCACAGGTATGTGTAAGTCAGCGTGGGTTGGTATGCAAGTGTATACACATGTACACATATAAACATATATATATATATATATATATA
>NC_068989.1:64905168-64907566 GCF_001194135.2 Octopus bimaculoides | reverse complement strand
ATCAAAGCTTATCAAACACGCCACGATTATTAGCCAGACAGAATGACGCAAATCAGACAGTTAAGTAATCCATTATCATAGCACAGAGTGCATCAATGAAGGGAACTTAACTGCTTTGTAATCCGCAACACCAATAGTATCCAAAGATGAATGGAACCTTAAGTGTGGCGTAAAAAAATATAGTATATATAGACGATTGGATTATCTGGTAGGTAGAGCCAGATAAATCATTCCTCTTTTGCTATGAGATATATATATATATATATATGTGTGTATGTGTGTATGTATGTATGTATGTATGTATGTATGTATGTATGTATGTATGCATGTATGTGGGGGCACAATGGCCCAGTGGTTAGGGCAGCGGAATAGCGGTTTCGATTCCCAGATCGGGCGTTGTGTGTGTTTATTGAGCGAAAGCACCTAAAGCTCCACGAGGCTCCGGCAGGGAATGGTGGCGAACCCTGTTGTACTCTTTCGCCCTAACTTTCTCTCACTCTTTCTTCCTGTTTCTTGAGTAATGCTGCGATGGACTGGCGTCTCGTCCAGCTGGGGGGATCATATACGCCATAGCAACCAGGAAACCGGGCCTATGTATATATATGGGGCAGCGCCATTGTAATTACCTTTTAACTGGCCAATTCTATGGGTTAGGCTTCTGTTGAAGGAAAGTGTTCGATATCACTGCTCTCTTTTGAGTTTCCTGCCTTGATATTGGTTCATCTGAGATCTTGGAAAGTATGAGGTTAAGTTGTTTCTTGAAAACATCTACTCCCACTCCATGGAAATCCCTCAGATATTTTGGCAAGGAGCTAAATAGCAGTGAGCCCTAGAATCTCAAGCTATTGCAGTACGTGGTCCTCGCCCTAGATGAGAAAATTGGGGCTTTTAGAACAGTGCACTGACGTCCATTTCAAGGTCTGGCATAACACTTAATTCCGAGATTTGGTGCCAGCCCCTCCAGTATCTTCCATACATATATCACTGCGTACCTCTCCTGTCTTTGCATACAGGGATAGAGAGATATGTAATATTTATTCCCACTTAAACTTCGATGTTCTGTTGGACCGCACTTTACTGCGGTAGAGGCCCTGAGAGAAACTTACATATAAGATTTTAGTGCAAAATGCGCCCTTGTTTCTATCGCTCGCGGGGAAATTAATGCCCACCAACTCCAGCCTCGAGGGGGGCCCCAGCTCACGTGATTTCGATCTTCATTGGTCTCATCCGGAACGAGGCACATATGTCCCTTACTCTGTCCTTGGGAAGATCTTCGAACAGCTCCTTGGACCTAGCCACCATCTATGCCTTGGTGTTGCAAGTAGAGCAGTTAGTGTCTTTCTCAACCACATATAGTAATCCAAGAGATTACACGCGTGGAGATTAGGAGTAGGGTAGAAATTGGGGCTGATGAAATAATAGAAATTCTTCGACAGCCACTTCTGATGGCAAGAAACCGCATATGCGTTTCAGGAGGAACCTTCCCCGGCCAGGATTTGACCACACTCTTCAGAAATTACAGATAGCCATCTGAATCCAGCCTAAGGTCCAGTTTAAAAACGTGGGGTAGCATTATGTCACCTTTACAGGAGACACGCTTCAGGGCCATCTTTCCTGCTGGTCACGGCTTCGTAGTCTCTGTTGCAGGTGTTCGTGTCACATATTACACGAACACCTGTACAGCGTTCATAGAGCGCTGAAGAGCAGTCATGATGTTGGCATTTTGATACCCGGTGCAAATCATTATGACACATGTAACTCTTTTCCAATATTCAAATGGCTTCCATTCTCCAATGCCGTTGACAGTTCACCAATACGTCAACCTACTCCTAAAAATAGGTAGATAAGCCCGAGCACAGCTTATCTACCTAGCTAACTCCCTCCTATTTGTTCAGACGTGTGCAAGTAACTACATGAATGTATGCACATGTGAATGTGCGATTGAATGCGTAAGCAAACATTGGTACGTATATATGAACATTAATAAAGTCCCCTTTGAAACTTTTTCACATCACTTACGTTCTTTTTGAAGAGAAAACTGTCTGTAAGTAATATCTCCTGCTGTACGACTAAGGAGGACACTGCATTATATATAAGGTATTTTACGCATCACTGATGTGAGTTCCGGTTAGCCAATAGTGACTGTCCTTCCGATGACTTTTTTTTATCTACGTTTGTTATCGTTCGGTTTTCGCCATGAAGGACAGTTAAAGATGTATTCCTGCGCAGAGACTAGTCAGCCATCAAAAAAATAATACGTAAAACTGTTAGATAGATAGATAGATAGATAGATAGATAGATAGATAGATAGATAGATAGATAGAGAGAGAGAGAGATGGATAGATGGATAGATGGATAGATGGATAGATAGATATATAGATAGATAGATAGAGAGAGA
>NC_068989.1:64897240-64905047 GCF_001194135.2 Octopus bimaculoides | reverse complement strand
ATATATATATATATATATATATATATATATATATATACATAGAGGGATAGATAGATAGATAGATAGATAGATAGATAGATAGATAGATAGATAGATAGATAGATAGATAGATAGATAAAGTATTAATTCTTAGATTCATATTTACACACGATTTTTCTCTTCATCGTTCATACTTTCCATGACATAATGGTGTCATTATTGCAACGCTGATAAAGAGATTATAAATATTCATATAATGCACATCTTACAGCTTCCTACTCTTCATATCAGCATATTAAATATGTATTTCTTTCATATTCGATGGATATAATATCGCAGCTGAATTTAGATATTCTACATTCAAAATAGAGTCTCTTTTAGAGTCTCTTTTCCCATTGCAACTCAATGTCAATATGAGTAGATCTATAATTTTGATAAGTGAAACAGTTTTTTTTCACACTTTATAATAAGTTATTCTCAAAGAATTCTGATTGAATTTTACCTAACTCTGTTATTTGTATCTAAGCCAATATACTTTTCCTTTCGTGTATGATACGGCTGATATTCATGAAGTTGGAGAAACTAGAATAGCTGATGATCATACTTTAGTACTTTTATTCCCATTAAACATGATAAAAGGTTGAAATGGCTCAAAATGATAATGGAAGTAAGAATGAAGACTATGTTCCAGGAAAATTCCTTTCAGTCACTGATTACTACTTCCAATCACAAAACAACAACCAATATAATAGAAATAGTTGGAATGGGAAATAAGTAAAAAGATGAGGCACAGACGTGGTTGTGTGGTTCAGAAACTTTCTTCTAAATCATATTTTGGGGGGTTCAGTCTTATTGCATGGCACATTGGGCAACACGTGTTTTCTACGACATCCTCAGGCCTGTATGTATGTATGTATGTATGTATGTATGTATGTGTGTGTGTGTGTGTGTGTGTGTGTGCAATTCATTATTCAGTTTTATTTCAAGTTATCTTTCCAATAGAGAAAGAGCCGGTTTCTAAAGTAGATTGAAGGATCTTTCAGTGGAATTTCAGCATCAAACACAGGGTATTCTTGCACATTATGTATGTCTGCATGCGTGCATATATGTATGTATGTATGTATGTATGCATATGTGCTGATTTGTATGTTTTGTTTTATGTATGTCTTCTCATGCATATATTTGCGGAGCTAGACATGCTCATTTATACAGAAATGATAAATTTCGGTAAGGTTTTACAGATTTTTACAGTTCCAGTCATGGCCTGGCTCTGTAGACTTCGAATCAGTTTTCTCTTTTCTGGCTTTGAGAAGCCTAATTTCTGAAGATTGGTATTTAGGCAGTGTGTTACCTATCCCAATGCCTCAATAATTATGTATGTATGTATGTATGTATGTATGTATGTGTTTGTTTTATATTTATGACGCACTACCGCTTGACAACCAGCGTTCGTTTGCATACGTCCACGTTACTCAGCGGTATGGTAAAGGTTTCGATAGAATAAGTGCCACGCTTTAAAAATAACTAGTGAGGAATATTTGTTCAACTAAATCATTTCAGGTGGTGCCCCAGCATGGCCGCACTTAAATGACTGATACAAGTAAAAGATAAAAGATAAGCTATAGGATACTAAATGCTTTTTGTAATGACTTAACGCCAGACGAGTCATTCTGTTTCAAAAAATATAGGGTATGATTTGAAGAAGGGCAAGACAATATTTCTCGATGGTTTAAAGAGGAGATAGAAGCTTCTCGCTTGTTTGTGAGCTAAATCGCATAACAGGGAATTATACATATTTTTATACATATTTTTGATATGAAAAAACTAAAATTTCCTAAATTTTAATTGGAGCCTTCATGGAAATATTAATCAATTTGAGAACAATCTGGTATCGAAAGCCTTCACTTGTTTTGCTGAAAATTTGACCTTTTGCTCTACCGCATTCTCCAGTTTATGAGATAATATTATTATTCATTTTGGTGTTAGAGTAAGTTAACCTTTTCCTTTCAAACAATTTACGCTATTCTATTTGGTAGCACGTTCGGAAGTTATTTGTATCATCAGTTCAGATAACCTCGAATAGGTTTTAGCTCACATAATTTATAATCGTTGATCAATGGTTTCTGTGATGAAACTTAATTTACAGATTGTTTTGTTTTTACAATTTAATTAATTAACAACGGCGTCGGTTAGTTGCGGTAAATGCTACACTGTTGGTTGAAAAGTCATGCGATATATATATTTCATCCTATTCAAATATAACTTTTTTTTCTTACTTTAATGACCCAGAATTTGATAATACATCTATCAGTAATATACTGTGGTTAGTCCAACCGATTATATTCATCTTCTACTAAAACTGTTTTCCCAATGCTTTCGCAGACTCAATGACACGTCGGACTAAAAGCTGAGCATCATTTCTTCGTGATTCTTTACGTTTTAACTTCAAACACTTCCGAGTTCACTTTGGCTTTTCATCCTTTAGGAGTCAATAAGATAATGAACCAGTAAAGTACTGCGGTCAATGTAACAATCTTTACCCCTCCCTCTCAAAATTATTGGTGCTGAGTCAAAATTAGAAAAGTATTATTAATATCATAATGATTATTATTATTATTATTATTATTATTATTAGTAGTAGTAGTAGTAGTAGTAGTAGTAGTAGTAGTAGTAGTAGTAGTAGTAGTAGTAGTAATAGTAGTAGTAGCAGCAGCAGCAGCAGCCGCAGCAACAGCAGCAGCAGCAGCAGTAGTAGTAGTAGTAGTAGTAGTAGTAGTAGTAGTAGTAGTAGTAGTAGTAGTAGTAGTAGTAGTAGTAGTAAGCGAGCTGATAGAACAGTTAACACTCCAGGAGAAATGCTTAGCAGCAGTCTGTCATTACGTTCTGAGTTCAAATTCCGCCGAGGTCGACTTACCTTTTACCGTTTCGCGGCCGATGAAATAGGTACCGGTTGGGCACCGGAGTCAATATACTCGACTTACCATCTCCCGCCTCTAAACAAGCCAAGTGCACATAATAGAAAGGGTTATTACAAAAACTATTATAATTTACGTTATTGTTGTTTTCTTTTGCTTAGGTAACAGCAACTTGAACGTTTTACTATAGGTATTATTTACGATTAACAATGATATGTTGTACAGGAAGGGGGACCGGAGTATGAGAATTAGATTCCACTAAATTTGCAATGTTTCAGTCTGAAAGAGTTTTAAGAGATTCAGTTACTTTCCAGTTGACACTGTTTCTTCTTAGGAAGTGAGCAGTAACAATAAGAACATTACTTTGTCTTCTGACGCCTTGGAGCTTCCAAGTATTTGGCCACAGTGTTTAAGTGCGCCATTTGGAGTTATCCACGAACGTCTCATGTTATAGGCACAGTTGTTTTTCTTAGATGCACACTTCCGGGACATAATTAATTATGTATTCTGTTGAAATATAAATATCGAGATTTTCTAAATGTGCTCTCCAAGAGATTTCATCTTAAGAGCATTATTAAAGCACTAGACATTATATATTCTGCTACGAACAAAGTAATCCGCAGAAGAAATACCACAGGACGAACTATGAGATGTTTGCAAAAATCAGATCATGTATACTATTCACTGTAAATTAATGTTGTAAATATTTTTGTATATAGCAATACATTTTGACACCTACATAGCCTGAGCCTTAATATATTTTGTTATTACCCGCATAGATAGATAGATAGATAGATAGATAGATAGATAGATAGATAGATAGATAGATAGATAGATATACGGTGGGTTTCTTCAGTTTCTGCCTAGCAAATCCACTCACAATGCGTTAGTCAGCCTGAAACTATAGTAGAAAACACTTGCCCGAGTTGCCACGCAGTAGAAATAAACACCGAACCATGTGGTTGGGAAGAAAACTTCTTACCACACAGCCACGCAGTTTCCGTTTACTAAATTCTTTCGCAAGTCATAAGTCGGTCGGAAGCTATAGTAGAAAAGAATTGTGCGAAGTGGCCTGAACCAGAAACCACATTGAAAAGAAAGCTTCTTAACCACACATTCATGTCTGTTCCAACATATAATCTAAATATCTTACTTAATAAAGGAAATCAAGAAATTAAGAACTTAATATCTGATTCCTTCCGCAGCCGATGAGATTGATATCTCATCGACTGTTTGCTCCAGCTGAAACCGTCCCTGCATGCTATTTAACGAGACTGATACAAATTATTTTCGTTTTATGTGTAGACATTTTTTTTTTCATTCTTTTTCACTGTTTCACTTTCTTTAACGTTCCTGAGTTTTTTTTTCTGTTTTTGGCACAATATGGAGAAGCGTTAATGGTGTCTAACCGAAACAGTTTGTTTCTGGGGAAATTTCACGCCTCATTAAGCGTAACTTTACAATTAAAATGCAGGTGTTTTGCTCGATCTTAATCTTACTCCCGAGAAATGCTGATGATGTAAATTGCACGGTTGCAATACCATGTGAAAATGACCTTGTGGTACACAGAGGCTCACATGGAATATTTGGTTTAGAAGACAGCGATGAAAAACAGAAATTATAAAAGATCAGAATCACGGAAAGCACAACAAAAATGTTATCAATGCTTCGGCTTCAAAAATCTGTACAACCAGATCGCTTGCACAGACACTGTAGCAACTGATGTTGTCTTAAGATACATCCTTTGAACTACATGCATCGGTAAAGAGAAACTAGCTTGTAACGTGTGAGCTTTCTAAGGGGAATATCTAATTATCTCGCCTTGTTTAGCAATTCGATACCCTTCAGTGAATGCAGGGATCTCAAACGGAATATTCCATTCTCTTTCAGTTGCATTCTACACGGTATTTGTGATTTTACAGTATTTGTTACAATCAGAGGCTTGGATAAATTTAATCCTCTCAATGGCTATGAGATAATAATCGCATAATTGTAATCCTGGTAGATTCTTGTAATTCTCGTATTGTATTTATAAGCTAGTTAGTAACCTCATACAAACGTTTCATGCAAGAATTTATTACAGAAACTGTATATCTATGGACTTTATAGGCTCTGTTATAATTTCAAATTATCAAGATGGTGAAGCGAATGAATCAGTTCAACACCAGATAAAACACTTGGCGCCATTATTTTTTTTATCTGTTTATATTCTGAATTCAAATACGTCGACCTCACTTTTCATATTACAAGAATCAGGTCCATAGAAAAATATCAGATGAATACAGCAGTCGATTCCAACGGCCCCGGAAGGATCAAATGCAGAATCTCTTTTTATGTGCCTTTATCAGTAATCGTTATTGCTTAACTATTTGGTTATTTGTATCTAAATATCTACAACTATAATTCATAAACGGAACCGAAAATAATGAAGAGTAACCAATGAAAACGTACAGATGCAATAAAAATACATCGTAAAATAAAAGAACATGACACAAAGGCCAGGGCAATTTACTCAGTGACGCACTTTTATTATAAGATCAGTATCATAAGATCAGTATTAACGTATTTAATACTCCAAAACCATTAAATATGAAAGTAAAGCATACTTAAATTTCTAACGTTAATACACGATTACAGATATTATGAGCAGAATTTTCTCATTTATTACAATCAAATCCATTAGAAACATGATAGATATTGGTGTCATCTTAAGTGAGAGGGAGAACTTAGTCAACCCTGTAGGAATCCCCTGCCAGTGTTATTTCTTGTCAGCTCTGACCTAGCTGACATATTCATTCCGCCACAAAAATTTCTTCTTTGTAAAACTACAATATCCTATGTCTCCAACATAAGATGACAGCATCATATTTGACAGACGGTGACAGGAGTTTCAAGAAAACATAGATCCTCCATATGCCCATGTGCTAGGATTTTAACTCAGAAAATAACAGGACGTCAGTAAATACAGTAAACAATATACTTCAAAACGTGATATTAAACCACTGTACCGCATATAGACCTTATGCGAGCTGCGGTGTTTTGATGAGAGTGAGAACACTTCCGAATATTTAAACAAATACGTAGAATCTGACACGACACAGATGCAACAACACTGCAAAGTTTTATTATAGATACAGGCTAGCCTCCATTTGACGGGTTTCTATACAGTTCCCATATGACCAACTACGGTCACAAGACTTAGATTGCCTATAATCTACAGTAAATTCCCTTGCCGACAGGCGACAGAATGGAATAAACCCCGGGATATCTCAATTTGAAAATGCGCTTATTAAACACTCATCCATGAATGTATCAGTGATCAATTTTAACTCAATAATTAATTTCAAAAAATTCCAAAATAACAACAAACACCTTGTTTGTTACATGATGAAGCTTCTCTACCATTGTTCCGTTTGTCAGAAATAACTTCCAGCCGTCTAAAGTAACGAGATTTCATAGTCCATGCTATAGAAAGCGTCTGAATAGCCAACAATAAAACAGCTTCCCTCACAAAATTTATCAGATCGTGGTTGACATCAACAACAACAACATTTGATGTAAATCGCTATATAAATCAGTAAAGTAAATTAAGTTCAATAAATATAGGTTGTTTTAACACGAAAATAATTTGGAAACTGTAAATGTGCAGGGGTAAAAAATTATCACAAGTTGTGTACTCGTCGAGAAATCAGGAATGGATGTATTCATCAAGATTTATTTTTCTGGATCGTTCGCAGAAAAAAGATGGTCGTTAAACAGTGAGAAAAAATAGTAAAGACGCATCGTTGCCTTTGGTGAATAAATAGTGCGTTAGCAAATAGATTTCTTTGAAGCAGGGTCTCAATAGTATTCTAGTTCGGTAGAGCGCATTTGCTATTCAGCGTTTGTATTTAATGTTGAAAATACAAAGACAAGTAATGAGACATTCGGGAATTGAAATTTTCCAACGAGATTAGATCTTGTAAGGAACCTTCTGATGATGGTCTAAATTTACTATAATCCTACAATAGTTGCACTATTAAGCAACGGGTTTCAAGGTTAGAACAAATAAATGGAAATATGAACAAGGATACTTTTGCTTCAATGGGTGGTCCTTTGCCTCTCATCTATATGATCTTTGTGCTGCAATGAAAAACAAAATTTCATTGACTTATTTCGAAACACTTCAGATACTCAGTTCGACTTTGATGTTGGTAAATGTCTTCCGCCATTTACACTCAAGTGTATCTCGGGCCACGATACTTATGATGGACAAAAGTAATTTAACATTTCAACTTATTAGCTAATACACTAATACACAAACGTACATTTTATGTGTGTGTGTATATAGATATATAAATATATATGTGTATATGTACACGCGCACGCGCGCGTGTGTATCTGCTTGTGTATTGCTGGATGTGTGTATATATGTTTTTATACACACACACACACTAACATACACATGCACATATATATATATATATATATGTGTGTGTGTGTGTGTATATATAATCTAAAATTAAAAGGTATGTCTTTCGATTACAGGTAACCAGCGGCTCCTGATCGAAACAATAATTTATTCTGGTATTTCCAGTTGTTATTTAAGCAAGTAAAGTTTAAACAATAGACGAGAAAATGGTGGAATAAATAATTATTTAGACCAGGAAACCCTAAGTAACTGTAATAATTCAAGATAGTCTTTACTCTCGAGTGCTATTCTACTTTTTAAAGTATTACCACATAATATATATATATATATATATATATATATATATATATACGCTCATAGCGAACAGTGAGAAGAAGTCTTCAGATCCGCTTTGGTGAATGGCTATCCACCTGTGGGTTAAAGGGCTACCATTGATTTTATGCCGGCAGAAATGTTTTGTATATATATATATATATATAATAAAGTAAAGTTGTGGAATACC
>NC_068989.1:64896754-64897181 GCF_001194135.2 Octopus bimaculoides | reverse complement strand
CGAAACACTGGAGTCTACTTGTAATCTACTAGTCCCCACAAATTTCAGGCTTTATGCTTTTAGTAGAAAGTATTATTATTATTATTATTATTATTATTATTATTATTATTATTATTATTATTATTATTATTATTATTGTAGTTGTTGTTGTTGTTGTTGTTGTTAATAATCCTGAATTTGCACTTAGTTAATACTTACACACATATAGTATATACACGCTCAGAAGTGCTTTTTAATATAAAACGATTCCTATTTTTGATCGTATGGTTACACGTAGGTTCGTAGAGATGTATGTAAATGTTAAAACTCCGTGTGCTTACACCAGCAAACATGCAAGTGTACGGCTTTGGATGAATACAATATACGCAAATTATTTGTTTGTGCGTGCGTGTTGTTGTGTGTGTGTGTGTGTGAGAGAGAGAGAGAG
>NC_068989.1:64894703-64896744 GCF_001194135.2 Octopus bimaculoides | reverse complement strand
TGTGTGTGTGTGAGAGAGAGAGAGAGAGAGAGAGAGAGAGAGAGAGAGAGAGAGAGCGTGCGTATCGGTGTGTCTATGTGTTTGTGTGAACATGCGTATCGGTGTGTGTATGTGTGTGTGCGTGTCTGTGTGTGTTTCTGTGTGAGTGTGTGCACAGGCGAGTATTAATGCGCGTCTGTGTGTGGAAAAATAGAGAAATATAGAAATAGAAAAATTGCAAAATTACAAAATGCAGAAATATATAATTCGAGATAAAGCATTTCAGGATGAAAAGCTACAAACATACAAAAAAAAAATACAAAAAGTACAAATTTATGAAAATACAAAATTTCGAAAACCAAAGTGCATATCTAACATATGACAAAATTTTAACAATAAAGAGCCATAGTATGACAATCGTGCAACAAACTTAAGGTTCGTTTATATAGTTAATTCACAAAGTGATCTATATTTTATTTATATTTTGCATCTGACGAGTAGAAAGGTGAAAGAATCTTGCATTCGTTGGGTGATCAAACATCGAATATGTACACAGAAAACGTGCAAGAAACGTATGCAAATAAGGAACGTGTGAAGATTGCGCATAGAAATAATACGATAATACAGTGTATTGAGAAACGTTGCTTAAGTATTGTTTAAGAATTGTTTAAGCGTACGTTAACAATCTGTTAAAGCAGGTAATAATAACGACAGCTTTCGCAATAAATGGATGGAAATTACAAGGTTTGTGTTCGCACACATTGCAGAAATTGCAAAATTAGTAAATCATGTGAAAAATTAGAAATGCGTGAGAATATGGATGTATAAGTTAATACACATACAAATACACACTCACGCACACATGAATTATATAATGTGATATATATTTCCCTGAATCGACTAGGAACACCGTAGCTCTATATTAAATCGATCAAAACTAGTGACTGACATGCTCTCTCACATCGCCCGCCCAGGAGAAATATAGTGATCGGGACTAAATAATCTTTGGGCATAACAGGCAAGAAATGTATCTAGGGGTGAGAGAATTGGCGCCGCTGAGCTGATAACACTAAATTTACAACTCTACCATAATAGAGAATATTTTACCTACAGTAATCTACGGTGAAATTACCTTTAGCAGTTAAAGCATGACACAAACATATTTTAATTCTACTAAAGTTGTTATGCGTGTGTGTGTGTATGTGTGTGTGTGTGTGTGTGTGTGTGTGTGTGTGTGTGTGTGCGAGCGTGCGTGCATGTGCGTGTGTGTATGAATGAATGCAACTACGTATGCATACATACGGACACACAGTGTATGTGTGTGCCTTGCAATGCATACATAAACAGAATATTAGCAAACGCATGATGACCAACTGTCATCCGTTACCAAGCATGTTCCGTGCCTTTTAATTAAAATTTCAACCCAATAAATTTAACATTTTATATTTGTCTGCAAAACCACATCAAAAATATTCCAGACTCCGTGTTACTAAAACATTTTTTAGGTAAAAGTAATATGCAATAAAGGATACGTGCCATTCAAATTCCAAACCATAAAACAGTTCTGAAAAGGCAAAAAAAATATTTTAAATAAATTTGGAACAATTGACATGAAGTCTTTATAGAATTAGTCGAAAAATTTTGTATTCAAAATCATTTCAGCATCAAATGTTGTTGTATGGAAATTTTTTAGAAGTGTTTAGATATATTTTATGCGTTTTATTACAGTTACCCTACATATTTTTATGTGTCCAGCAGAAAACCTGTATTTCCTGTTTAGTTGTTTTCAGCGCAACACGAGCAGATCCAGTTGTTGTGTATATAAGAGTGATTGAGGAAACATAACAACAATCGAGTGAACATTGGAAAATAGAAACTTTTGAATAAATAATATTGTTCACACTGCACACGCAGAAACACACGCCGTTTTTTTATATTTACAGTTACAAGGAATGTTTTCAGACTTTTTCAGGAGAGACGTTTATAAATTTCAAAGATGTGAAAGACTCTAATCTCCTTCAAAATAGGATCCTCTGAGTTCGATGTACCTTTCGTGGCGTCC
>NC_068989.1:64893613-64894090 GCF_001194135.2 Octopus bimaculoides | reverse complement strand
ATATATATATATATGGAGAGAGAGAGAGAGAGAGAGAGTTTGACGGGATGCGAAAGAGAACTACGTTAAGGAAACGTATGTTTGTGGATTGCTACATATATGCATACGCTTGTCACTGTGATACATTTTTGAGCGATATTTTTCTAGAGCTCCAAATTGATTCGTATACATTATTAGAAGTAATTTCATCTATGTTATCTATAGAACAAATAACACAATACAATTAAGTTATGAACGGTATCAATCGACTACGTAATACTGCATATTAACTTCTTAACAATAATTATGCAATATTACATCCATTTTACCATAAAAGATCAACAGGTTTGATTTGAAGCGACTGTCGTAATGAACGAAATACAGCAGCACTTTCATTGAGCGGTAGACTCTTAACAATATATATATAAGTACATACGTATATATCTACATACATACATACACACACACACACACACACACACACACACATATATATAT
>NC_068989.1:64890366-64892601 GCF_001194135.2 Octopus bimaculoides | reverse complement strand
TATATATATATATATATATATATATGTTCTGTTTTTGCTTTTTCGGATTCATTGGCTCCAGCATAACACCATTAAATTTATTTAGTCTTGTATAACTTCGAAATATGCTGTTCGATTTTTGTGGTATTCATCTCCATTATCACCTCATTTTAATTCAGGCCAGACATCACAATCTGATTTATTAATTCTATAGAAACACAATTCTTGCATGTTGTACTAGCAAGTTGTTAAGGCTATGGTTATTATATGCCCAAATCTCATTGAATATTTGTATTTATGTCCCTGTTACATAACTCATTTTTTTTCTTCTTTCAGACTTACATTTCTAATCATAAAATCAATATCATTCATCTCACAAACATATTTGGAACAGCTTGATTTCTAGCTAGAATAGCCACACTCTCTCTGCGTATTATGTGAGATATAGAAGCACTAGATTTGCATTTCCCAATTCCATTACTGTAGAACTTGTTTAATTAAGTAGCTGCTTTCATATATACCCGGTTTTAACAACCTACTTTCTAATAATATAAAAAAAAGTATCCTGCAACGAGTGAAGGTATTGAGTTGCATGCTGAAATTTATAACCATCAATTTGTTTTCGTGTTTTTATGCTATTAGATGCTGGTCAAAACCAAATATCAAATATATTAATTAGGAAGGAGAGTGGATTTTATGTATTCTGTATCTTGAATGTTTAAAAGTTCCACGACATAACCTTTATTCTTGCCAACGCAGGCACATAGACATACGCATTCTCTTTTCAAGAACTCCTAATCAACCATTACACAAATGTCAATGACATCAAACGGTTATATATAATTTTGGGAAGCTGCAATATTGAAAGTTTCTAATTAAGAGCTGCGTCTATGAATCCGTTGATGGTTGACTGAAAGAAATAAACATTAGCTAAAATTTCGCTTCAAAGAAAAGAAACGTGTTGAATTTGGTTGCGAGGCACTTGTGTGTCTACCCCTTTATTTCAATATACAATGAGACGAAGCTATTCGAACCATGAGAGATTTAACATATATTTAACGATCGCAAATGAAATTAAAATCAATAACAAATGAAGAATAATTAATAAATTCAAAGAAATGGATAGAAGAGGAAAACTTGCAAGCAAAAATGTTTTATTAGTTTAATTAGATTTTTCTTGTTGTTGTTTTTATTTTACCTTTGATTTTAATATGGTAGTCGTCAGAATATTAATAGCATTATTGAAAATGACAATCTCCATGTGTATAGGAAATCCTCTTAAGTGCATTTCACATATGGTTTTCAATATGAATGATTTATTCATCTTGAAAATTGTATTTTCTTTAATGTTCTGTTCAAAATTAAAACAAAACGTATAGGCTTTAAAATATTGAAAATAAACACAATTTCTGTAACCCACAATTATTTTGGAATTCTTGCTTCCAGTCTTCAAAAGAAAATTTAAAACCGAAAGTCATATTAATAATGTTCGAAATAAATCAAACAGATACTGATGTAATCAATAAAGCATAAATAATTTCTGTACTATTTATACATATTGATCAATCATTTAATGTATTTCTCCAATGCTTCCAACATATATTTTAAATTTAAACAATAATTTATGACTGTAGTTTAGGTATAGGTCGAATAACTATATAAAAAGAACGAAGAACAGGTTTATGTAAAATGGTTAATATAGTTAAAGAAGTTTATGTAAATTCCTTATATAGATTTTATTAAAATACATTTTCGATATTTATATTTTACAACCAAGGTATACAGAGCAAATACAATTTTAAAACATATAAAGAAAATTGTGTGCGATCATGTTTTACGTAGCTTAAGCCCTAATGAAGTATCACGGTAATATGTGTCGATATGAAGTGGTATTATATTTAAAAGCTTCTCTCGTCGTGTTTTACATAACAAAACAAAGTTATTTCCTTTCACATCCTTGAAAAATATATTTCTAATGTTATAAAAGGATGGATAGTAACGAAGGATTATTACACAACTAGATGTAAAATATAAATAGAATTGAGAAGTTGTAACAATGTGACAGAAATGTTTAATATCATATCAGCTAAAAAGAATTTTGATTATTTCTATTTTTTTAAATTTAAAACTTTCAAAACATTAAATAATACTGATGATGTATAGATTGCATATATATGGATATGTATGTACGTATGTATGTATGTATGTATGTATGTATCTATGTACGTATATATATATATATATATATATATATAT
>NC_068989.1:64883105-64889362 GCF_001194135.2 Octopus bimaculoides | reverse complement strand
ATATATATACATTCAGAAATAGATAGATAGATAGACAGATAGATAGATAGATAGATAGATAGATACATAGATAGATAGATAGATAGACAGAGACAGAAAGTCAGCCAGAGACAATCATACAGATATAAAGAGAGAATGATTGACACACAGCCAGATAAACTAACAGATAAATATACATACACATACATAAATATACTTACCTACTTACATACATGTATGCATATATGCATATATATATACTTAGCTACTTACCGACAAAAATGCATACCTACATGCATATATATACATAAATGCACACATACTGGTGTGTGTATATACGTGCGATTGATTTTTGCAAAAAGGGGAAATGAGAATACAAAACATTGTGTATTGTAATATTTTTTATGAATTATGAAGCTGGTATTACTTTATATGTTATTGAGTAGCCTTGAGCTTTGTGCTGGACACTTTTCAGACAAAGTCTTACGTTCCTGAGTGAATATTTTCTCAGTAAATCTATATAACCAGTATGAACGAAGAACCAGACCCTTCGTCTAACAGAAAACGTGTATTTATAGGTGTTTTATTCACATAGTACTGAGATTATAGATTACGTTGAGAAAAAGGAAGACATAGAAGAGATGAACAAAAGACGTTCTGGAAGTAATGTATTTTAGAATAACGATTTAAATATTTTAAACTTCATGTATTATCTTGTAACTAGAGATCTGTGAATAAAAATGGACAAATTCAGTATCATTTTGGTGTGAGTAATAAATACAATTGCAAGAATGTTGAACTCAATAAACATGGACGGAAAAGTTTAGAATGAGTACGTGGGTGAATAACGAAGCTATTTATGTTGGTTTTGGAAGCAGTTAAACATGCTAATGTGCAAAAGTTACCAGGTTCAGTTTGTGTAGGGTGGAATAATGAAAAGATTTGAAAGGATAATAAATTGTATGGCTGTTTTGTTAATTGCTAATTTGAATGAGAGCCAGAAGTTTTTGACCGTTTGAGAATAACGGAATCTAAAGAGTGACTTAGAAACGGTCGATTGACAGAGTTGTCCTAGTAAAATAACACCTAAAGTGAGAGTAATAATGAAAAGAAAAAGTTTGAGAATGCATGGAACAAAATGGATAGGCGATATTTAATTTTATAAAAGAATATCTCTTAAGAAAAACTAATTTAACCTTTATCCGAAAAGAAGAATGTTCTTTGTGACCTGTTGTCAAAACTGCGCCAACTGCTCCAGCTATTCAATGTTTGATAATAGAGTGGCCAGATATGTTGAAATGTTAAAGCACTAGTCAGGTCTGAGTGCAGTCCTTAATTCTATAGAAATGATCTCGAAACAGGACGCCGATTATGCGAGAAATGTTCCCGTTTAATCGGTGTCTTCTTTCAAGTTATGGATATAATGCATTACAAAACTGACAGAGGTTCAGTTGAAGTTATATTTGACTATGTGCTAGAAATTCAGGACAGTTATGGTTGTGGTAACTTAAGATGAAAGACCTAGTATATCTAGAATAAGAATATTTAAAAGTACCAGAATGTGTGTGACTGTGAGTTAGCGAGATTCTAAATAATCCGTCACTGTAATTTGAGCTACTCCTGAAAGAGGAGAGAGTTAGTGTGAAAAAAAAAATTGTAAAAGTTACCGGGTTAGAAAATTAAATGCATAAATTCTTTAGTGGTGTTCATTATGATAGAAAGGTGACTTGGTGGAAGCTAAAATTGAATGGAAAATGGTTTCGCGATATATGTATATCAGGTGTGTGTGTGATAGCGAGAGTGATAGACCGGAAAAGAAATTTCCATAAAGTGGTGCATAGAAAAAAGCTTGGAGTTCAGATGACAGGGATGGAGAAATTGAAAAAAGATACTGGATTTGTGAGATGTGACATGAAAAGAAGAATAACTAAGGTATGAATGACAATCAGTAGGATTTATATATAGCGATTTGCACTGGCAAATGTTGCTATAACGAAAACAATGTCCTGAAAGCTGACATGTGCTGGACATAGCAAAAATGAATTATGTAGTGAGAAATGTATTCCTGTAGGAAATGAGACAGTTTAGCTCGCATTTGGTTAGATATACAGCACCAATATATGGGACATGTTTGGTGAGATAAAAAATGTTTAGCCTGAATACTGCCTACTTAAAGGTTAGCTTATATACATGCATATGCCTGTCTGTATATATTTGTGCATGAATTTTGATTTTTCTTAGAGTAACGTCCCTTTAACTAAAAAATTAACTCAGCCATTCGGTACACATGAACGATTAATAATTACCAGTGATTACAAGACTGAAGTAAGTACTCAGGTCGCTATGAATGATTAAAGTCCTTGACTGAAACTATTAGAAATGTAAATATAGAAAGAAGGATTTAGCTTTATAACCTCATTTGAGAGAGAAATCAAAATCATTTAGATTATTTGTATTATTCCTCTCACCGTTGAGACGTGTATGGCACCCGCATGAAAAAAAAAACGAACATTATTACAAGCTACCGTGTGTGTTTCTATGAAGTTGCTCAATCTGCTACAATTAACAGGCTAATCTCTATCAGACTGCACCCGACTTAAAACATAGAGAGGATGCATTAAATAATGTAGTCGTAGATATGCTAAGCACATAACAACCCAAAATATTCATGGCTGTAATATCTTTGATTATTAGAACTGTACGGTCAATGCTGATATGGAAATATAGAACGACAATGTATCAGATTAAAAAAAATAATAATAATCATCGACCCAGTAAAAATGTTAAATTAGGCAGCACCGGAGAGTCTAGACGCTCGTGTCAGGGCGGCAAGCTCTAGTGAAAAATTATCAGGAGCAAGATAAGACAATGAATCAAATTAGAAAAATGGTACATATCATACACATCACAGTGTATTTTAATATGTAAGTGCGGTGAGGAAAAAACAGGTCATTGTTCTTGACATCGTTGCACTGAGTTCATTTTTTCTATCTAGAAATAATTTCACTCGATGTTTCGATCGCGTCTCTAGACATATTAATTAACTGCATTGCTTATATATTATAATTAAGTATTATAGTTTCTGTGGCCTGGAACTAACCCAAAACATAATTGGTTCACCGAGAGAAATTGTTATATTTTCTATAATTTATTATTGTTATTAAGACCCAAATCAACGAACATCGAATAGACTTATGGCTTAAGGTGTTCCAGCCGCTGCTTTCATGGAATTTTGTATATCAATGACATAATGCCCAATGTGTCCTTCAATTTACAAAAGACAGTAAGGTGTAATATCAGAATGATTTTGCTGCCATTTTTAGCAACCCGAATAACTACATACAGGTTCTATATTTGGCTTTACGACTGATCAGTCATTAGTTCTGATGATAAATTAACATTTCTTTTTTTCGTGAGAGGGGGAGAATTGGCTTCGAGAGATTTTTCTTTCATTTTTCTTAATATAAAGTACAAACTTCGTCTTTCAGTAAAATTCCACATTTAACTTCAAGAACCGATTCATTGTATGTTTAGTATTTTGCTTCTATTGGAAATTGGTCCTACACTGGTTCTACCAATTCTAGGAAGTCATGTATCAGATTCAAACAAGGAAGCTTTCCGCAGTTGCCCGTCCTTCTACAAATCCATTTCAATTCCGAACGAGAGAGAGAGAAAGAGAGAGAGAGAGAGAGAGAGAGAGAGAGAGGGAGGGAGAGAGAATTTTTACGTAGTTGCTTAACCACCTAGAAATAACAGCCGAATATTCTCCAAATCACATTTTACTATCTTCAAAAATAAAGGGCACACCAGGTAAAGTAGGCTTCGATGTAAAATATAAGAAAATATGATGATAGGTTTGCTGTACCAAAGCCGACCAGTAGTTAAACAACTATAGCAACAGCAATGTCACCAACAATACAAGTATCTGTATTGGTGCTGCCCTAAACCTCCAGGAACTGCTTATTGGTATTGGAATTTTCCTATATTGTGAGAAACTTGTTTTCCTTTTATTACCACTTAGGCCATTCTAAACTCATTTGTATTTATAATATTGGTTCCTTTTAGCACTGAACACGGCGAAGGATTTTTAATGGGGTGTAAAATCCTACAGTCGTAACTCGCAAGTGAGTTAAAACTTAGTATCATGTACTTTGTATTCTGGTAGCAGTTGTAAGCGCCCTTCTGCATTTCAATACTATTTATTTATAAATCTGTATAAAATAAGTAACACAGGATGATAGCGAATTAAATTCATTATTCTGTTGTTTATGAACTGAAATCAGGCTTCACTGAATTCATAACTTACAGGACTAACAAAAAACTAAAAACAACGAGGTTTATATTTTAACACAATGCTATTTCGAATGTTGATTTTTATTATGCATGTATATATATATGTATATATATGGGGGAGGGAGAGAGAGAGAGAGAGTGTGTGTGTGTGTGTGTGTGTGTGTGTGTGTGTGTGTGTGTGTGTGTGTGTGTGTGTGTGTGTGTGTGTGTGTGTGTGTGTGTGTGTGTGTGTGTGTGTGTGTGTGTGCGGGCGTATCTGTGTGTGTGCGTGTACGTGTGCGTGTGTGTGTGTTTGGGTGGTCAGAATCTCTCGGGAAGTATGCAATCTATTGAATAAACCCTGCAATATAGCAAAGCTTCTTTTGTAAATACTGCAGTTTTAGAGACTAAGACTTTTCTGAAGAAACTAAATTAAATAAAGGAATTCTAATTCAAAGCTCTACTTCAAAAATTGCTTCTTTGTATTTTGTAATGAACCCAGTGTGATTTACACCTTTATTGCTTTAGATTATCCCTGGAGAACTCTGAACTATTATCAGGACATTGAAACTGTGACCTTCCGATATTTTCTGTAGTTACAAGTGAATGAAAGATCATATTATTAGAAGCATAGTTAATTATTAAAAAATTATGGCATGGTTTGAGGAATTGTTGACTGATATTTCTAACAGATTGAATAACAAAGTAGAAGTCTCTCGTTGATTCTTGTATTTTAGAGAAGTTATATAACATCCTCTAACTATAATAATGATTGCAATAGAGTTAACCTGGAAAGACGAATTATAGCATATTGTGACGTTCAAACTAAAATGGATATAAATGATAATCGAACCTGCTTCTCGGGAAACTGGCTTGTCCTTTAACATTTACCACTTATTGAAAATAACCTACTTAGATACAATCAGGTTAATTGCTACTGTGAGATATAAAACATTTACCTCCTAAATAAAATACGACGATACTAGTTTCTCATAACTCAAGTTTCGAAAACTTTATTGCAAGTAGTTTATGTCATGAGAATATGGAAGGCGAAATTTTACTACTAATTCTATGCTATCTAGTTAGACCATCCTCGCTATGAGATGTATTGAGATATTGTAAAAGAAAGTGATGTCCTAAGTTATAATTATCCAGCGCAGTCGTTGTTTATAGTAATACGTCATCAGAACACTCTTTGCCGAGATAAGCACTTATCTCTGTTATTAGTGGGCGAATGCCTAGTAATAGATATTTTAGTAGTTACGGCTGAATCTATCTTTAGAGATTTATATGATGGTAATTTCTGCAGAACATATTTTCAGGACCAAAGATACTTTAAACCATACTTTTGATCCTCAGAATATCAGTGTAACTGAGTCGATAAGTTCTAATTGTTTCAAATTCATTGATTCTTGCTGGTAATTTGTCACCGCTATTAAACCTACAAATAATTCGGGACATACTTTGATGTTCATTTATATTATTTTATGTAATTATTTGCTTTGCTTTTCGGTGTCTGAAAACCGAAATATTAGCTTTGAAAATATAGTTTAAAAAAAAGATTTTAAAAAATTTTACGTTATAAAACAATAATTACAAACCGTATCAACATGGAAATTAAAATTTAAATATGTTGTTAATCATAATGCAATTTTTTATTCTAAATTATTGATCAACAGGTAGACTTTTTGGTTCACTATTTTCATTTTGTGTCATGGTCGTTGTTTTCTGTATTGCCTGAGATACTATAAACAACTGCAATTATTAACCGAGCCAAGCAATCAAATGCAGAGGAAATTATTCTTAACAAAACGGAAATTTGTATCTTGTTGAAATGCTTAGTTCAAATAAGTTCGCGTATTATTATTGTTTTATATCGGTTTAGTGAAGGATCGAATTGAAAGTTCGACATCAAGTAAACACACACACATACATACACATATTTATGTGCATATACGTATATATGTGTATTATATATATATATATATAATATATATATATATATA
>NC_068989.1:64878648-64882946 GCF_001194135.2 Octopus bimaculoides | reverse complement strand
AGAAAGTAGACTTACCTAACAAAGCACTACAATCCCATTGCTTCGCTACTTGTATTTTACCGTCTTCAAAACAAACGGCAATAACGGAAACCAAACAAATTCTCCTTCCAGTGCATCACTTTTATAAATTAGATCTTTAAAAACAAAATTTATTCAAGTAAATATATAATCGTTTATATCAGTTTTCTCATCGTCGTCATTTTCTGATGTATTTTCTACACGATTCGATACTTTCTAAATTGTATGATGTATTTCACATTCAGCTATAGAGAGTGTCATATTTTGATTCTTTATGATAACAAATATATTAATTTCTATTATTTTCCTCAAAACCTCCGAGCTCATAAACAAATCCATTATTTATCGCTATTTATATGTCATGATCTTTTGGCATCTTAATACCAAATCATGCAAGTGTTGTTATTGGCAATCTACAAATTCTTTAACATGAGCTTAACAACTTACCTATTTGCTATAATCCTTCTAAAGTTTCATTTTCTCTGTGAAATGTTCAGCTGAAGCCGATGCAATCAGTTGCAAATATATTTAGAATATTTCGGATTAAAGGAATATGCGTCATAAACAGTGTTTGGATGTAAACTGGCAAAACAGATCATGTGTTTTGAACATAATTCATTCTATGATGTTTTCGTCAATGCAGCATAAGAAATGACTGTTATGAGAATATTAACAGACTTTTACTGTCCTTATCATTATAAAGGCTTTAGAATTATTTCTAAAATAACTACATTTCATGCCGTTTGTATGCCATTTCCAAAGCGAACGCTTAAGGTTTGTTGATTTATATAAGAAACAATTTTAACAGCAAAAAGTTTGATCAATAACCAAGCAAATGTTACATTCATTCCTGTGTTTGGTCTCCAATCATACACGTATGTATGTTGTATGTGTGCAGTAACTAGGACTTAAATTTCGGTGTTAAAGGTTTCATCAGTTAAGCTTCTAAGGATGTTATTAGAGTGGAAATGGTTCCCTGCAATCAAAGAGTTTACAGAACCAGAAGGCGAGCAAATACAGTGTTGCCATCATTCTAGTTCTTCAAATATCGAGTAAAGGGTTGCTGCAAAGAGGAAACAGATCGCAACTGCTGATTATCTCGCAATAGAATGTAATCAATTTTCTTTAGACATAGCTAAACTTTCAGGTATGCTTATGTTAATAACAACGTGAAATAAATATTCAGCTACACACACATAAATACACTCTCACACACGTACATGCATATGCATGTACATATATATATATATATATATATATATATATATATATATATATATATATATATATATACAATGCATACATCGGTGATAAAGAAAGACAGAAAGACAGAACAACAAATTAGAGAAATAGAGAGAAGGAATATACAGTGATAAAGAAATAGATTTACAGTATATATATTAAGTTTTTCTTTTTTAATGTGAAAAGATCAAAGTACTCAATATACGTATGCAGGGAACCGTGCAGAGTCTGATATATGTGTATGCATATATGAATAACTAAACCATTATATTTATTTACGGTTTAACGCTGCCATCAGATTAGATAGTAATCCGACCAGATATCATCGATCGTGTTTTGAGGAAGAAAAATCATAGAAGGATATTAGTTTCACCTGGGTATATTTATTTGTTGCTTTGGTTTAAAAGCAAATATAGGTGAATAATATTTAGAATACAACCGACCATTCCTCATAATCAAAAGTTAAAATACTAAACGGTCAGGAATTAATCAGTATGTAGTGTTTAATATGTCACATGACACCATACTAAAACAGTACTTCTGTCTATTCGTCACAGCCATCGAAGATATTTTGTACTTACACTGTCTCATATGTGTTGAGCATGCTATGGGCCTAATGGTCAAGTGAACCTTATATGAACCAAACTTCCTGGTTTGATGCCTAATTCTTGTTCATTATCGCATCTAGTTAATTTGTCTATAATGCGTTTCGGCTTTTGGAGTGACTATTTGTTTCAACTCCCAGAAGCCTAGTAGAGTTAAACAGAGTAATTTTCATTGGGGCGCTTCTCTTGGTAGAACCCAGGATACGAATGAATACGCTTGACTTTCATGAAATTCGTACTTTCACTGACAGATTTCGTGCTTTAGTCATGTTGGGTATCCAATCCCCACCTCCGTAGGAAAGCACAGTAACGACCAGTTGAGTATCGATTATACGCAGGTAGTACAGGATTATATGGTTACCAGTTGCCATGTAATTCCATCAGTGTGCAATGTAATCTGTCCTGACCTGACCTAAATTTCAGCATGTATCATTTATTATTCGATGTGATAATCTCCAATATCGATTGCAAGACTGATCTATCAAAGCAGATACATTTCAAATATTTCTTCAATATTAATATTATTCGACACATTGTCCTCGCAATGAAACCGCAGAAAATTATAAAACAAGACACTGATCTAGATATATTAGTGTTGTCAGGAACCCTACATCTTAAAACCTAGTGGACTCCGAAATCATATTATGATTGATTAATTTTTTACATATTCTGCAAAGCAATTGACTTTCTATTCGGTTTATATACGCAATACACTTCCAAAAATGATTTATTATTGAAAATAATTATGCTATAATATTGGTGGATCCCATACATTTGATAATGGAACTGATTGTCTTAACCTTACTATATTTTCGAGTTTGATCAGAATTGAAAATAACTTCGATGGCAACACAGAATTATTAATAGTAATGTACAGACTGTTTCCGTCATGGTTGTGAACGCTTGGCCATCGTTCTAAAAAGTGTCATTGATGCGTTTACTGTTGGCTTTTTTCTCGTTTTCACTTTTACTTTCAATTTTGTCTGCAATCTGAGTCATATCGAGTAAACGTCAAAGCTAGCCAATCGATATCGGATTGTTTGCCGAGATTCAAATATATTGTGACACAATTCAACACGCATTCACGTACTGATATCGATAATAACAAGATCAGCAACAATAATGATACCGTCAACACAACCAACACCACCGACACCAACACCAACATCACCACCACCAACAACAATAATAATATTGATGGTTTCGAATTTTGGCACAATGCCAGCAATTTTGATGGGAGGGGTTAAATTGATTACATCGACCCCAGCGCTTAACTGGTACTTATGTTATCGACCCCAAAAGAATGAAAGGTAAAGTTGACCCTAGTGGAATTTGAACTAAGAACGTACAGGCAGAAGAAATTCTGTTAAACGGTCTGCACGGTGTGTGAAGAATTCTCCTAGCTCGCCGCTTTAATAATAATAATAACCCTTTCTTCTATAAGCACAAGACCTGGATTTTGTAGGGAGAGGGACAGCCAATCACATCGACCCTAGTACTTAACAGCTACTTAATTTATCAACATCGAAAGGATGAAATGCAAAGTCGACCTCGGCGGGATTTGAACTCGGAAACGTAGCGCCATACCGCTAAGCATTTCGCCCGTCGTGTTAACGATTCTGCCAGCTCACCGCATTAATAATAATAATAATAATAATAATAATAATAATAATAATAATAATAATAATTATTATTATTATTATTATTATTATAATCCTTTCTACTGAAGGGACAAGGCCTCGAATTTTTGTGGGAGGAGACTAGTCGATTACATCGACCCCAGTGTTTCAAAGGTACTTAATTTATCGACCCCGAAAGGATGAAAGGCAAAGTCAACCGCGGCGGAATTTGAACTCAGAACGCAGCGGCAGACGAAATACCAATTTCTTTATTGCCCACAGGGAGCGAAACATAGAATGGTTAAGCATTTTGTTCGGCGTGCTAATGATTCTGCCAGCTCGCTGCCTTGATAATCCTTTCTGCTAAAGGCACAAGGCCTGAAATTTTGGGAGAGGGAACCAGTCGATTTCATCGACTCCAGTGTTTCACTGGTACTTAATTTATCGACCTCGAAAGGATGAAATGCAAAGTCGACCTCTGCAGATCTTGAACTTAGAACGCAGCAGCAGACGAAATACCGCTAAGCATTTCGCCCGGCGTGCTAACGATTCTGCCAACTTGCCGCCGTAATAATAATAATGATTTCAAATTTTTACCACAAGGGCAGCTTGGTGGAAGGGGATTAACTCAATTACATCGCCTCCCAGGGCGTAACTGGTACTTATTTAATCGACCCTGAAATGATGAAAGGCAAAGTCGGAATTTCAAGTAAGAACGTAGCGAAGGGTGAAATACCGCTGGGGTCAGTCGATTAGGTCGACCTCAGGACGCAACTTGCACTTAATTTATTGACACCGAAAATATTATAAAACT
>NC_068989.1:64875347-64878460 GCF_001194135.2 Octopus bimaculoides | reverse complement strand
GGCGGAGGAGGAGGAGGGGAAGAAGAAGAAGGGGAAGAAAAAGAAAAAGAAGGAGGAGGAGGAAAAGAAGAAGAAGAAAAAGAAGAAGAAGAAGAAAAAGAAGAAGAAGAATGAGGAGGAGGAGGAGGAGAAGAAGAAGAACAACAACAACAACAACGACAACAACATCAAGAACAACAACAACACATTGGAGAGGTCAGCCCATTAATAAAATGCATTATTTGACGTCAAGTTTGTTTCGAATTTCCCTGAAATTCGGTGCCTATATAAAATGGCATCCGCATTGAAAATGGAAATCAACTTGACCTATTTTCTGGGAAAACCTAACCAGGTACAAATAATTTTCGTAATGATAGTGTTATCGCAGCAATATTATCATTTTTGTATTCATACATGTTTCTAACATTTTAAATAATTGTCAAATGGTATTGTGATGAAGACAGGAGAGCCAACATTTGTATGATTCTCTCTATTGCAGTTGAAATTCAACATCTGATCCTGCAAGTAAACATGTACAGGGAAATAAGTCGCCAAGGAAACCTGAAAAAGCGAGGAAGCCAAATGCCCTATGGTCATATGGTACCAAGTTAAGAATGGGATGTTATATTTAATGCTCAATGAAGTGGTAGACGGGTTAATCATGGATGAATTGTCTTTGATCATGCACCAACTCAATCAGAGCACATCTGACGCTAAATAACAATAGCGTCGTGTACTGGGAGACAATTTAAGAAGGTAGCAGTTGTGAGGAGATAAGCCTTTGGCGAATAGTATGCTACGGGGTTTTGTTAAGTGACATACTAAAGTGGTGAAAATATAGATAGATCGAATATTATTCACTTTATATTGTCAAGAATGTCTGAGAGTTCAGTACAGAAACGAAGATGGAGGAATTATATTCTACGGCGATTTGTTTAGGTGACATACTAAAGTGATGAAAATATAGAAGGATCGAATGTTATTCACTTTGTATTGCCAAGAATGTCTGAGACTTCATTATAGGAAAGAAGATGGACGAAAGGAAGGATTCTTACATGTAACTATGTTTGTAGCTGTATTGCATTAGTAAGTGATGTGTCGTAAATTAGTCGATGGTCTTTTATTGGATTTCGTCCTCAAGGTAGAGATTGTGTTCCAGTCATTTCTTTTCGCATTTGTCTGTCAGTAAATGTTATGTCCATTAGACTATCAGTAATTCGGAATTGGAAATGTTCGTTTGGCAGGGTTTTCTTGGAGATTTCTCTGATGACTCAATTAAAACATTGATCAAATCAATACAGCCTCGCCACTTCCGTAAACTAGCTAATCATCTTCGTTCATGAACAGTGCCACTGGCAACAAATGGTAAGCATGTGTGTGTCTTGTCTGTGAGTGTTTGTTTGTGTGTGTGTGTGTGTGTGTGTGTGTTTGTGTGTGTGTGTGTGTGTGTGTTTGAGTGTGTGTGTGTGTATGTGTGTGTGGCACGCGCGCGAACACGCACACACACACACACACACACACACACACACACACACACACACACACACACGCGTAAAGAAAAGCGATCGAAAGGGGAGGGAGAGAATGAGAGAGTAATGAATATGTCTGGTTGATTAGTTTAATGAAGTTTTCCAAAACTCAACCGCAGTTCTTTCACATTTAAAATTGGCTAAACAATTTGATAAATAATAAGCAAACAAAGAAATTTGCTTTGGACCATAAAATGATTAATATTCATATTACTCATAGAGTTATGTACAAGGTGTTCGGGCCAGATTTCACAATTTATATAAAAGGATAAAAGAAAAACACAATATTCAGTTTAAAAATGAAAGTGGGAGATAACAGTTCACTAAAAGTAGACACCCTCACCTTCCACCATGGCCTCAGTCCGGCTTCGGAACTTGGTTCATGCGTTCCTCTCAGTGTCCCTGGAGGATCTTCGATCACCTCCTTCTTCTTAGCTACCTGCTTGGCCTTGATGTTGTAGGCAGAGCAATTGGTGTCTTTCTCGACCGCACCCTTTCCCCGACACACACATACACATACACAGTGGAATTAGGAAGCTAGAAATTGGAGCTTTGCGGGGGTATAGTAACGAACAGAATCCTGCTGCCACACAAATGGCCTTTCAGCAGCAACCCTCTCCAGCAGTTTTACATACCTGTCTGAATCGAGCCTAAAACTCTGCTTAAAGATGCGAGATTCAATTCCGGCCTGCGAACGCAGTCAGAACCCCTGCTGTGAACTTTCCTGTTGGGCACGGCTTGCTTCGTAGTCACCGTTCCAGCTGTTCATGTTACTTCTTACAGCCTTTTCAGTGTTCAAAGAGCATTGAGTAGATATCGGCATTTTGATACTCGGCACGAATTATGATGATACAGGTAGCGCTTTGCTAATATTCAGATAACTTCCTGCCCTCTATGTCAGTTAAATTTTTCTCAGCTACAACTGTCATTTTTATACTCTCCAATGCAGTTGATGGTTCCCCAATACATCAAGCTGTTCCTGAAAAAAAAAAAGGAGACCTAAAAAAGATTCATGAATTTAACCGGAACACCTCGTAAACGTGGTTTTGACTTAATATCGTAGAGAGTTCTGTGTGTACCTTGAAATTTGAGGTGGTGATTAGATAGGATAAATTAACCAGTGGAAGAAAGGCTGTTGTGAATTATGAATGACACATCGTATAAACTATTGTGTGAAGTCGCGTGGCCTGGAGGATAGGGTGAATCAGCTGAAACTGGTTGCTTACAGTAAGAATCTTGACCACTGATGCGATAGAATAGCGTTGGCTTCTACATATGACAAACGAGCTTATCGATTGATTTCAGTTAATATAATAATTCAACCATATGCATTCTGAATAGCCATATATACAGAAATTACACAGTTACATGGCTTCGCAGTTTCACTTTGTACTCACTTTGCATTTGTTAAATTTTATCAAAGCTGTTAAAGATATGGAAAGGTGCATGTCCTAATGATTAATATGTTCGGCACATGATAGTAATGTCACAGGTTCAATTTCTGGCCCAGTCAACTCAGATACGAATGAGTACTAGCCGAATTTTGGTACAGCGCTCTCTCTCTCTCTCTCTCTCTCTCTCTCTCTCTCTCTCTCTCTCTCTCTC
>NC_068989.1:64872625-64875295 GCF_001194135.2 Octopus bimaculoides | reverse complement strand
CTCTCTCTCTCTCTCTCTCTCTCTCTCTCTCTCTCCCTCTCTCTTTCTCTCTCTCTCTCTCTCACATACACACACACATACACATACACACACACACTCTATCTCTCCTTCCACTGGATCAAATGGTGAAAGAATCTAGAGAGTGTTTAGATCTACTCCCGACTAAATAAGTACAGAAAACATTTAATGACACCATGGCACATACTACAAACTCTTAACGTCTGCGGATGACAACTGGCTGATTTTTCATTTTTCCTTTATTTTCATTATCTCTTTTATCATAATTGCTCGACAACTCACGAAACATAAGTTAAAATATTGATCTCGGTACTCTTTTAGCTCCTCTATCTAAAACTATGTTTCTTCGAAAAAGACTCAGCATTTAATTTAACTTGATTTTGCATTTCGATCTGAGAAGATGAAAGAAATCAGCCGTTACCCAAATATTGAACTATATATAGTAGTGCTTCCGTTATAGTGTTTCTACTCTAGGTACAAGCACCGAAATTTTGGGGGAGGGAGCCAGTCGGTTAGATCGGCTCCAGTACGCAACTGGTGCTTCATTTTTCCACCCCGAAAGGATGAAAGGCAAAGTCGACCTCGGCAGAATTTCAACTCACAACGTAAAGACAGACGAAATACCGCTAAGCATTTTTTCTGGCGTGCTAACGTTTCTTATTTCTTTATAGCCCACAAGGGGCTAAACATAGAGGGGACAAACAAGGACAGACAAAGGGATTAAGTCGATTACGCAACTGGTATTTAATTTATCGACCCCGAAGGATGAAAGGCAAAGTCGACCTCGGCGGAATTTGAGCTTAACGTAAAGACAGACGATATACCGCTCACCATTTTTCCCGGCGTTTCTGCCAGCTCGCCGCCTTCCATTATACTATGGAGTGAAGGCGGCGATCCTGTAATATTGTCAGCACGCCGGGCAAAATGCTTAGCGGTATTTCGTCCATCTTTACGTTCTGAATTCAAATTCTGTCGAGGTCGATTTGTTTTCATCCTCTCATGGTGATTAAAATAAGTATCATTTGAGCGCTGGAATCGATGTAATCGACTTAATCCCCTCCCCCGAAACTGCTGGCCTAGTACCAAAATTTGAAACCATTACATTATGAAGTGGAGACAATAGAATTCACAGCAAAAATGTATCACAGTGTTTGATTTATTACCCCTTTGTTCTGAATTCAAATTCTGCTGGGACTGATTATTTGTCTTCCATTCCGGATTTCAGTTAAGTTTTTTAAATTAAGTGCCAAACAGTTGCTATGGTTCTTGTAACTAGCTGTACGTTTGCCTGCAAATTTATCACCTCTTTCGAATGTAAAAATACGAAGCATTATATACAAAAATAAATGTGCTTATATACGTTTGTGTGTTCGCCTGTGTATGTGAGTAGACTTCTTCATGCATGTGTGTGTGACTAGCGATATTTGATTGAAAGCACGACAGCGTTTCTGTCATTGGAATTTTATTGCTGCATCACTACATTTCAGAGTGTGTTTGCTGTGTTTTAGATTTTGGTTCTCGTTAACTTAGTCGTCAAAGATTTACAATGTCATTTTTATTTAGTTATTTTTGATTTCTCTAAGCAATTGCGTAATTAATTGAAAGCTATTTGTGGGAAATGTTTCTTCTAAGCCTGTTTACTGTAATTATTATGTTTTTCGTAGCATTTTGACAGCTATATGAATATTATGATCGTCAGCAGCATCATAGTATGATAATAATGCTATGCTTGCATCTAGAATTTTCTTTTCATATTTATTTTACGATTTCCTCGCTTTCTGTTGTAGATGCATTAATTGACTCTGCTGTAAAGTGAATTTGCACACTAATATTGCACACTATATATGGTGTAAAGAATCGAGGTATAATTGATGCATTTTATTTCAATTCAAGTTAGTCTTAATATTTTCAGATAACTCAATATTAGCGGTTTCAACGTAACGTAACGATTTACAGCGTTCGAATTCACTCAATCGTTAAGACAGTTGTGGTATTACCTGAGAGCATTTAGTTGCAAATGTTTGCGTTCAAATGTCACGAAGGCCAACTTTGCTTTCCATCCTGCAGGAATCGTTATGTTATGTGTAGATCGCGAGTTAAGTGTTGATTATTTTACAAAAAACTTGGAACTTTTGTGATCTCGCAGCCTTATTTAATCATTTTCATCTACGGTGTGTTAACTTGGGATTCTCAAGCGACAATGTCACCTTCATATAATTAAGGTATACTCAGCCTAATGAATAGCTAGCTGAATAACCCCACCCCGTCTAGTAATTATTTCACGAGAGGATCTGCTAGCTGGGGAACATATGTAGCCTGGATTTTACCCTCAATTTGCAAATTTATTGGCATTCATAGCAACTCTAGTTGCTAAGCGTGAGCTATACAGAAATTTTCAGCTTATTGAACTTCATCATAATTTCGATATGGGAAAAGGTCTGCAACGTTCGATGCCAATAAGTTGTTGTTATTCGTGATAGTACATGGTCCGCTCTTTGCTTTCTCTATCTACCACAGACTGCTTGAAGCATAAGTTCCTACACTTGGATCCTTGGATTTTACCCATATATATATATATATATATATATATATATGTGTGTGTGTGTGTGTGTGTGTGTGTGTGTGTGTGTGTGTGTGTGTGTGTGTGTGTGT
>NC_068989.1:64870696-64872597 GCF_001194135.2 Octopus bimaculoides | reverse complement strand
TATGTATGTATGTATGTGTGTGTGTGTATGTATGTATGTATGTATGTATGTATGTATGTATGAAAAGTAAACACACGATTTACTCTTTTATACCTTCACCCCAACAAGAAACCACTGGTCACTCGGATCTGTGGTTATAAATTAGATTTGATAAGTGATTGGTCATTCAAAGAGATTTATAGATTGCAAATTTAATCTGTTCAGTTACCTATCGGCATAGTGATCATTGGCAAACTCCAGAGGTGACACTTTCACGTTACACAGTTAATGTTTATTTGAGTTGGATCACGTGCTTCCAATTGCTATAGATCCGTAATCCGGCTGTGCCGGTCACCTATATGATGAGGAATCCTACATTGGGGAGAGGTAACGTCTAGGGTAGGGTAGCTGACTGCTTATTGGGATCATTTGTCTTTTGGCATCCAGTATCCTTTCATATTTATTGTGTTTTGGAAGAGGGAAAGTGCTTTTAATTTATTTCCGTCAATTGTACCAAAAATAAACTCATCGCATTGTTGTTCAACTAGAGCATTTGATTGTCGTGCACATCTTTTTTTTTATTCCTCACAAAGTAACCAGTATTGGAGACTGTCAGAGTACATAAGGCCTATATCATGAAATATGTTATATATTTCCGATATTTAATTTTTAAATGTTCACGTTATTGTACTTCATGTTCATACAATGAATGGGAATGAAGGAAAAAAAATGTTGTACCTCTGTACTTCTGTAATTGTGTGTTTATACTAGAATTTAACAATGTATATCGACGGAAAAGGGTTCGAAGCAACAGTAAGTATTTCAATATGATTTTTTTTTTTTTTGCAGTACATACTAGGTGTGCAATCGGGTTTACTGTCATGCAAACTTTCAAATGTCTTCTGAAATGCACATTTACGACAAATTGAGAACTTTTACGTTGCTAACTTGAATCAACATATCAACTTGATTTCTTCATAAATTTTAACACTGTCTTTGCGATTTTGCTACTGTTCTAAATTTATTTATTGAGTGAATGGGTGCTTATTAAAGGAATAATGGATACAAAGGGAAATTTACAAAAGTGTAAATTCTATTTAGAGACTAGGAGAAAACCAACTTCAGAGCGATATTTCTACTAGTTTGTATATATTCATACAAAACTGCTATATTAAGCGAAGGATGAAAACGATGACAAAAAGATAATATTATTCTTAAGAAGTGCACCATTTGCAAGAAAAGCGTTATTTTCGCCGTGTCATAAATACTCTCATATCAATCTTGCCGTCAGAGATAAGATTCAACATGTGATTAACCCGTTGGAATCCTGGAGTAAACGAAGCTAAATCCTATACAGAATATAACTTTTATTATAGGATAATTTTCACTGCGTATCTGCGAGATCGTGCGATGTTCTGTGTTCTAACTACAGATTATATGCGTATATATATATATATATATATATATATATATATATATATATATATATATATATATATATATATATATATAGGGTTAAGGAGGGTATTGGATTTAACCAAACCCAAATATACAGTTAATACCGAGTAAGTGATGTATACCGGCTAATTATGCCCCAATTGTTGTATGAACAGGATTGGAGATTATAAGCCGTGTATTAGCGTATGTATGTATAAATATATAATAGGATAAAGAGAACAATGGTAAAGTTAGAAATATATTTCTAACTTTACCATTCTTCTCTTTATCCTATTATATATATATATATAGAGAGAGAGAGATAGATAGATAGATAGATAGATAGATAGATAGATAGATAGATAGATAGATAGATAGATAGATACATACATACATACATACATACATACATACATACATAATAGATAGATAGATAGATAGATAGATAGATAGATAGATAGACGTATATATATATATATATGTTT
>NC_068989.1:64865336-64870557 GCF_001194135.2 Octopus bimaculoides | reverse complement strand
TATATATATATATATATATATATATATATATATATATATATATATATATATATATGTATGTATGTATGCATGTATTTATATATATAGTGAGACAGAGTGAGTTTATGGCTATGAAATTCCTTCACAACACATTGGTCGGCTCGGGACTATAGTAGAAGGCACTAAGCCAAATTTCCAAGAAGTGACAATAATCCCAAAATCATGAAGTCGCAAAGGGAATTTCTTCACCACATAGTCATGCCTGTGCCTGTATAGAAATATATAATGCTTATTCGCGTGTTTTAGATTCTTTTGAATAATAAAGTTTCAGAATGTATTAACCGAATAATATTTTTCTCACAAATGTCTAGTATGCTAACATGCTGCAGCAGAAAGTTTACAAAAATGTGATGCAGACAAATATTTAAGACGTGCAAGTAAAATTCTCAAACGTTGTGCTACAAACAAAAATCAGGAAAACATTTGCTAGACTAACTGACATCTAATAATATATACATCAAACAGAAACATGCCAAAATGAAAAAAAAAAGAACAGAGATTTAATAGAGTCTTTCACGACAGTAGTTTACGACTTCAAGCGAAGTTGAAGTGCATATTTCTTTCGAATATTTAAGTAGTTGTTAGAATTGCAAAAGTTATTCATAAGCAGTGAAAAACCTATACACTTGGATGGAATGTATACTCTCTGCTTAATTATATACGCATTAATGTTCAACGCTTTATACATACTTTGCACGTACGCATATATATGCATATGTAGTTTCACCTTTATGTATGTGTTTCTGTTCTCTGTGTGAATAATATACATATAAATATGTATGTATGTATGTATATATACATATACATATATATGTAAGTATGTATGTATATCCGTGTGCATGTGTGTGTGAGCGTGTGTGTGTGTGTGAGTGTATGTGCGTGTATGTGTATATATATATATATATATACATATATATATACAATTATTAGGGACGCCTCTGCACATACATATAGAACATATCACATACATTATATATATATATATATATATATATATATATATATATATGTATCATGTATATATATATATGTATGTATTTGTATATGCATATTATGTATGTGTGTGTATATATACGTATGTATTATATATGTATGCATGTATATATATATATATATATGAAAATATAAATATGTATGTATATTATGCATATTAGGCATATAGATATATGGAATATATAGACAGAAATATATATGTGTAGATATAGATATATGATATACACATATTTTCACAAAGCATGTGTGTTCATGTATTAGTGTGTACATTTTTATAATTCCATATCTGTAGGATTATATAACAAATTTCGATATACCACAGCTTAAAAGTATATGTTTGTGCGCATGTATGAGTTTGCATGTGTATAAATGTATTTGTGTGTATATAGGTTTGTATGCGTGGGTGGGCATAATGTATTTTTGTTTACGTGTGTGCGTGCGTATATGTGTATTCGTATGAATATATATAACTATGTATGTTCTTGTGTATGTCACTATGAGTGTGTATATTTGTATTATATCAAACCTTGATACAAGGAATCAATAAAATACATGAATTTTAATTTGTCTATATCAATAAAACTAGCAATTACAGTGTCCTTTAATAAAATTATAATTGAAAACAGTTAGCCTATTTGATCTATTTAATTTTCTTTGAAGCTACTAGTCTCAGTCCATAGAATACTCCTGACTGTATACTATAGACCATGACCAAAGTCAAAAACAGATATGCATGAAAAACTCAAATAATATTTCTAGTATCAGGCAACGGCGTTACATGTGTTATCTGTTTCCACGATTTCGTTGGAAATAGTTCCAAGTATATATATATATTTTTTAAAAAATCTACTTCAGTTTCTGATAAAAATTTAATTCTCACTATTGATATAATGCTCGCGAATATTCCTTATACTTAACAACAGGAATTAACGCTCATTGAATTCGCATCCGTAAAATATTTTATGTCTATTTACAAATAACAATAATAATAATAATAATAATAATAATAATAATAATAATAATAATAATAATAATAATAATGTCGACCTCGGCAGAATTTGAAGTTAGAATGTTGAGTCAGACGAAATACCTGTAAGCATTTCGTCCAGCGTGCTAACGATTCTGCCAGTTTGCGGCCTCAATAATAATAATTATTATGGTTTAAAATTTTGTTGCAAGGGCAGCAATCTTGGGGGAGGGGACTAATCGATTATATCGACTCCAGTGTTCAGCTGGTACTGATTTTATCGACCCTGAAGCATGAAAGGCAAAGTCAACCTCAGCGAAATTTGAACCCGGAACGGAGGGACGAGCGAAATACCGTTCAGCATTTCGTCCAGCGTGCTAACGATTCTGCCAACAACAACAACAACAACAATAATAATAATAATAATAATAATAATAATAATAATAATAATAATAATAATAATAATAATAATAATAATAATAATGATGATGATGATGATGATGATATTAATAAGAATCCCTTCTACGTGGGTGTTGATGTCAAGAAAAAGAAACATAAGGGGAGTGACAAAGAAAAGATCCATGGTGAAACAAAAGAGTACAGGTAGGGTTAGATATGCTCTCTAAGCAAATTTCTGTGTTAGACCGAAAAGAGAAAGGGGAGCTTAAAAGCGAACAAAAATACAGGACACTCAAAAGGAAGTATAATATTGAAAGGAAGGGTCTCAAAATGGTAATGGAGGAACTGAAACAGCGTCTCGTTGCAAAGAAAGCAAAGATGGTAAGCTACGACCAAAGAATGAAGGGTTACCACCAGAAAAGGTTATTCAGAGTAGATCACAAGAGATTCTATAAAGAAATAAATGGAGAGTTTACAGATGAAAAGTTGATACCAGATAACAATGAAAGTTAAGCTTTTTGGAGTGACATCTGGAGCAAAGACAAGGAGCACAAGAAGGATACTGACTGGTTGCAAGAACTGAAACAAACAGTTGTCTGTCCAAAACAGGCAGAACTAGTTTATTTCAGTTGGGGTAGTGAAGGAAATCAACAAAACAATGTGCAACTGGAAGGCCCTGGGACCAGATGGAGTTCACGGCTACTGGATCAAAAGATTTGGTGAATGCCATGCACGAATAGCTGCGCAACTCAACACCTTGTTAAATTCCGACCAAGTAACACTAGAGTGGTTGACATTGGGTAGGACAGTGCTGTGCTTGGAAAACATCGAAAAAAGCAATACGGTAGACAATTACAGTGGAAGTTGTTGACTGGAATACTCGCATTCAATGTACGAACATCTTGAAAAAAATGGATTCCTGCCACAGGAGCAGAAGGGTTGCAAGCGTAAGTGCAGAGGTACCAAGGATCAACTCCTGATAGACAAAACCGTACTTAGAGACTGCAAGATAAGAAAAAGTAACTTAGCCATTCCATGGATTGACTATCGTAAGACGTACGATATGATCCCACATTCTTGTATTGACCTATGAGCCACCTAAAAATGACGAAACTAAAAACCCGAATAATTGCAGGCCTATTACGTGTGTTACTATCACTTACAAAATACTGGTTTCAAATTTTAGCACAAGGCCAGCAATTTTTTAGGGGAGATTGTAAGTCAATTACATCGACCCCAGTACTCAACTAATGTGTCAACCTCAAAAGGTTGTAACATAAATTTGGCCTCGACGGAATTTGCGCTCAGAACATAAAAATGGACGAAATGCCGCTAAGCATTTTGTCCGGCGCGATAACAATCCTGCTAGCTCGCCGCATTAACACAATATATTGATATCAATTCTTACGGTGCACACATATAAATTTCTTGAGCAATACGATAGTTTGCCTTTAGATCGAAAGGTCTGCTACAGAAATTCCTATGACTGCAAAGATCAACTTCTGATTGACTGAAAACTACTTCAAAACTTCTCTAAACCCGTAAACTTAGGACAGCTTGGATAGATTACCGGAAAGCATTCGATAGTGAGCCTCACACATGCATTGCTAAAGCTTGAGACTTGTACAAAATATCACCAATTATAAGATTTCCTTCGCTAGAGTATGGGCGTGTTGTTCACAAAATTGTATCTCAATCATAATAAAAGCATATGGACATCTGCCAGTATTAAGGTGAGGCAAGGTCTATTCCAAGCTGATTCATTGTACCCATTACTTTCCGCTCAGCACTCATACTTTTGTCACATGAATTGAAGATTACACAATATGGATGCAAAATATTTGATAGAACCATCTCACACCTCTTTTATATGGATGACCTCAAGTTATATGCAAAAAATAATAATGAACTGGAGGGATTACTGACAACTTTGGAAAGTATTAGTGACAATATTAACATGGAAATTGGCTTCGATAATTCCTCCAAAACAACGTTTAAAAGAAGAAAACTCATCTGCACATCGTTCATTACGTTAAATGATAACACTATTAGCAAAGAATGAGATTAAGGTGAGGCATTCAAACATCTACAAATGAATGAAAGGAAAGAGATCCAACACAACGTCACGATAGAAAAGATCAGGAAGGAATATTATAGGAGAACAAAACTGATTATAAAACGGAAACGAAATGCCAGAATAGGATTCAAGCTATTAATTCACTTGCTGTCTCAGTGGTACAGTGCATTTATAATATAATTAACTGGAATATAAATGAACTTCCAACGTATGGACACCAAAATGAGAAATGTAATGAGAGTAAACTTAATGTATCATCCAAAACTGATATTCGTAGAATCTACGTTCCGTAAAAAGATGGTAGTAGAGGTTTCATCCAACTAGAATTATACCAGAAGACCACTACAATAGGACTTAATTCGTTCATCCGGAATGCTGTTTAACAATCTATCTACAAATCAAAGACTACCCAAAATAGAGTGGACTGTTCAACGTGCTATATTAAAAATAATAAAAAGACAGACGAATGGATTATGTGGTCACTTTACAATGTTTCATTCGAATAACTTATTATGAAATAATATCATACATTCAGTTCTGTAACACATGCAACATCCTTAAAGTTATGAAATGCATCATTATATTATAAGCCCCAAATATCATGCAACCATATCAAGGTCAGTGTTAGAAAAGTCGCTAAACTAAATAGTTCAACAAAAAATGAACACCCAAAGCAGGATTACCCCATCAGTTATGCACACACACACACAAAGACATGATATATGTATATATATATATATATATAT
>NC_068989.1:64857721-64862859 GCF_001194135.2 Octopus bimaculoides | reverse complement strand
ATATTACAACCTGTATGGCATGAAAAATATTAAACCAATATTACAAGCAGTATGGCATGAAAAATATTAAACCAATATTACGACCTGTATGGCATGAAAAATATTAAACCAATATTACAACCTGTATGGCATGAAAAATATTAAACCAATATTACAACCTGTATGGCATGAAAAATATTAAACCAATATTACAACCAGTATGGCATGAAAAATATTAAACCAATATTACAACCAGTATGGCATGAAAAATATTAAACCAGTATTACAACCTGTATGGCATGAAAAATATTAAACCAATATTACAACCAGTATGGCATGAAAAATATTAAACCAATATTACAACCTGTACGGCATGAAAAATATTCAGGTAAAGAAATTTAAAAAAAAAACATTATAATATCTATAAAGAAATTACTATCTGAAATCTTACAAATTGCTGTACGGATAAAATCCCCTATTAAAATATGAATTTTTGTCCAATGATATATACGTAAACCTCAGTGGCGAAAAATTGTAGAGTATTAATAATGAAAAATAGCTAAATAATGATGCATATAAGAGAAATGTATAAGAGAATTGCTGGTTTTTACAGGATTTGCTTAAAAGGAATAATATAAAAACTCAGATTTATAAAGATTTACGAATTGCTATACGGACATAAAATAGCGGATCTATAGATACCACATATTCTTCGTAAAAGAAATCTGGTGAAAAAATTACAAGCATATTCTTAGGAATCAGTTCTCCTATACTTAAATTTATATCTATGTAACATGATATCTAAACACACACACACACACACACACACACACACACACACAGACGCAGAGCGTGCTGATGTTATTTGTAGCACTCTTATTAATCAATATATATATATATATATATATATATATATATATATATATTTGTGCAGTATATGTGCAGATTTTAAGTCTTGTTTTAAGTTGGGTTTTTTTCATGCATATCTAGATACACGCATATATACTTAAATGATAAATTCTGGAACGTTTTACAAATTTTTATAGTTCCAGTGATTGCTTAGATCTCTACTCAAATCTCTAGTCAAATCAGCTTTCTCCTTTCTTTTTTTGAAAAGGTTCATTAATCAAGATTGGTACTTAGGCAGTTTGTTCCCTATCCCAGTGCCCCAATAATTTAGGGTATAAATCTGAATTTGTAATCCAGATAGAATAACTGGGGTATTCTCAATAGTTAGGTACAAGTACTTTCTTTTTCTGTGATCTTTTTCTTTATTTTAACATCCGCTATATGTATAGGTTTTCTTTAATCTGATATCTTTTCTTCGTTTCTACGATTGGACAGTGACAATGTTAGGATACCTCCTAAGTGGTTTAGCTGAATAAAATCACCCCCAGTACATACTTTTCAAAGTTTAGTACTTTTGCTCAAGGGCTTAGTTATGGCAATTTAAAAACATCAATGGGTGATGAGTACAAACCCACAAAGCAGGTTTATACGTATAAGGGGGTCTTCTAGAAAGTTCCCCTCCAAGGCACAAGTCCGGGTGAGTGTGTTTGTGGACTACCGGCAGCCGCCCATACATACCAGCCTCCCTTCTGCATACCACTGGCCTAATAGTTTTCTTGAGGTGGACAGTTAATATAGCTCGAGAGTTAGAAATTTTTTGTTAAAGATGGATTTAAATTTAGAAGAATCGTTAACTAGTGCTTATATAAGAGTGAAAATGAGATTTTTTTTTTGTTATTAGTTAAGTTAATAATGAGGATGAATATATTTCGATAAATTTTTTAGAAATATGTAGTTATAAAGGCCGCATATGCAACGAAAAGTACAGTAGGTTATATCAATATGTATGTTATTCTATGTGTGATGGATGTTAATGCTGTATATTTGTTAACTATTATCTTTTCAACATAGCAACTTCTAAATGAGGGTTTCGATATCAGTTTGATTTCTCATTAAAAACTTGTGTCAAAATATAAAAGAGGTTGCCTTAAGAATAAATTCTAACTAAATTGTTAATACTATTAAAATGTTTGAAAATTTATGAGATTTTTCCAAGAAGTATATTGTGAGTTATTTAGTTTCGAAACTACATGAGAAAAATTGACGAATTTCAAATGATTTTCAGCAGTTATACATAAATTTAAATTTTAAAGGTGTTTAAAAGGTTTGTTGTTTAGTGTTTTTCGCGTTAAAAATATTTAGTACACTCCTCTCGATAAAATTCCCCAAAATACAACTAATCTATTGTGTTACACGTTTAAATTATTACATCCATTGAGATCGTTCATTTTAGCAGATGCTTTTGATAGCCCTACTCAGTTCCAATGAAACACAATTTTGATTCTCTAACCTAACGAAATTGTTACGAAAATAATAGATTTTCTTCCATGTAATGTGTCACTGCTCGCTATTTAATGGTTGTAATAGATTTTGCATGGTTGACCCCAGCTAGAAGAATAGCTTCCGCGCTTTTATAGTATATATCCTTTATGTTAAATTGGAAGGTCTTTCGGTTGTTTTTATTTCCAGAACAGTTAAACAATTATACAAGTGTTATTTCAAAGTTTTATGGTTTTAATCTAACCAAAATTCTTTTATTCATACAACAAAATTGATCTCATTGTCCGATAAAAATCCTTTATATAACATTCAGATGTTACTCTCTTTTTCAGTATTTATAACATAATTACATCTGTTATTAATGAACATATTCAGATTTTCGTGTTTGTGTCTTCGTAAATTTTAAAAGACATTGGAATATTCTATATTAGCATATATCTATCAAGCACCTCTTACGGTTACACAATTTTTCACGAGTCCATATATTATTCCTGACCCTTTCTCCATATTCTGACCATTTTTATCCTTTTTTTTTACCCCCCACCACCTCTTTTTTCTTTATTTAACTTCAGCCATGGTAATTATTTTGTTCTTTCATAAAATACCACTCAAATTATATGAACTCTTCTGCAGTATTCATCACCCCTCTTATAAATTTTAAATTGAATCTGAAGTTAACTTTATTTATAAATTTTCTTTATGCGTCCTTGAGAAACAGGAATCAGCTATTATGTAATTAGGTTCTTGTTATATGAATGATTGTTGAATAGGTGTTCGTGAAGCTGATATTTTCATCTATCGGAGTGAACATATCTGTAAGGTAGGTATAGCTTATCTCTGTTACGCTAACAATGATGTCTGGAAATGTTAGCCTTTATCTTTGTCACTATGCGCAAACATGTTCCATATTGTTACTTCCAGTCAATGCTTGGAGGAATATTCTATCACTTTTTGTTATATCTACAAACTTTGATGTATCAGTGATTTTCTTTTGTGATCATTTCTGTTGCTAAGATTCTGAAGAAACAATGTAATCGATTGTCGCTTTTCAATATTCTTTCAAACTATCGTCGATACTGGTCTCCTTTTATTCGATAATCTTTAAATAACTCTTGGATTTCAAACACCAGTTTTATTATGCTGTTACCAGCATAGCATCAGATATGATATTTAATCTTAAACTTCTGTACTGAGTTTGTAATTCTTGCTGAATCGAATTTATTTGTTGAACTCTGTTGCCATGCAAACATTCTACCCTTCATTCATATACTGCTTTCATACAGCCTTTAGCTAACTTTGGTTTGTTTTTTGTTTTGTTTTTTTTTTTGTTTTTTTGTTTGTTTTTTCTACAGTGTTTTCTATGTCTTTCTCGGCACAAAATTCTTTTCCTCCAAATTTCCTTTGTGTGTTCCAGCCTTATTGAAAACAGAAAATATTCATTGGAGCCTTGTGTTCTTTAACTATGTTAATCTAAAGTCTTTTTATTTTTTTTATGTTTACTCCTTTATATTCCAAACGGCCGTCGTAAATATAAACAGGCAATGTTTTTGGTTTTCTTATTGGTTTGTATTCTAGTTTTTATCACTTTCAGCTAGCCCTATAGGAGTGGCAACTGACACTATCACATCACTATGACTACATTGCATCAAATGATTTGACACACGCTTAATTCTCTGCTCATTTAGTTATAATTTAGAGGTCAAATTTTTCTGAGAGTAGGCTAAAAGAAAAGAGGCGGACCCTTTTCGATGAAGACGCTTAAATACTAAACATAAATATTATGTGCCCATGTAGTCCCCATATGATTTGTTAACTAGCTCTTACTATTAAAATATTTTTGATTGCTAATAGTATTCAGCCAGAATTATCAAGTTCTACCTCATGATTTCATGTATCTTTCAAAACCCTCATCTAATGTTCTTTGTTTTACACTCAACTGTTAAATACTTTCTGCAATATTTATTTTAAATACTAAATAGACATATTTTTGTGACTTCGCGAAATGTCATATATATTATATTTCTATCCATCTTTCTGTTTGCATTAATTTTAGTGCTCCTTTCACATTTATCGAATACCTGTCAGCATAGGCATAGACTTGTAGTAAAAAAAACTACGCTGTGGAACCGCATGATTTCGGGTTCAGTTCCAATGCGTAGCTCCTAGAGGACCCGCCTTTTAATTTCCTCTATATTCCCGAGCTTAATTTTTATTATAACCCCCAGTTGCCCTGCCCAGTGCCTTGTGAGTGAATTTCGTAGACGGAAACTGTGTGGAAACTGGTTGTGTATATATATATATATATATTCGTGCATATATATAAGACTACGTATGAGCGTTCTGTTTTTTTGCCAAAAGACCTGCACAAATGATTAGTTTATATTGACCAAATGTGTGTGCTGCACATTATCTCATCCCACCCCCATCAAATTGACTTTGTCAGGATGGATGCACAGTGTACCACGCATGAGCTATCGATGTGATCAATGAGCAACTTGAGATGAAGAGTTTTTCTCAAGAACACGACACACCACCCAGTTTAGGAAATGAAACCACCATGTTGCGCTCGTGAGAGCAACACCCTAACCACCAGGCCATACGACCGTGTATGTACGTATAAGCATATAAATTCAAAACAAGGCGGAAGGAATAGTGCTCGAATACCGAAAGTAGAGTAAAATGCTTTTTTTTAGTTAAGCTGCAAAAACATCACAAAAAATTTGTTACTTCCGTTGAAAGGAAACGTGAAACTCGGAGTAACAGTCTTTTCGCGATGTTTTGCAGCTTTACTAAAATAAGTGTATATATAT
>NC_068989.1:64852579-64857301 GCF_001194135.2 Octopus bimaculoides | reverse complement strand
TTAACCCTAACCCTAACCCTAGGGTTAGGGTTAGGGTTAAAGCAAATTTAAAATGAAAAAAGCAAATAAAACATAGGTATGGAGATTAAATACGCTTTACACCGCTTAATCAGCCAAAGGAGTAAATATAAACAACTGAATACTTGTCAGTGATTGGTTGAAATTATCGAAATAAGACAATTTTTTACATGAAATAAATTCGAATACAAAAATATTTTTCTGTTCTATAACACAAAATAGATAAGTATACGAAGTTTGAAAGTCTTTCCGTACCAAAAACACTACGTAAAACATTAATGAAAAATGTGGCCCCCGTTTTAAAATAGATCCGGAAGTTTTGTTTGTTTTGGGTACCACATCGCTTGGCAAAAGAAACTGATAGAATTAGTAGTTGACTTAAGGAGTACTTCAGCCTATTTGTTCGACTAAACCAAGACGATGACCCAAAACATGACAGCAGTCTACTGACAGAAACTAGTAAGAGAATAAAAAGAATAATACTTGCGGTAAGAATTACATGTAGTTATTGTTTTTGAAATATAGCCTTAAATAATGTGTGTCGGTCTTTCTGTTTGTCAGTCTGTCTGACTGTCTGTGTGTGTAGTCCTGCCAGTTGATCCGTGCTCTGTATTTGTCACTTCGACATCCAGTTTAATTGGTATACATTAAGGATCTAAGTAAGGTATAAATGACAGAGTTTATAATCATAAAATATTCGTATCTCGTAAATTTTACTTATATACAAACGCATTTGTTTCTTTCTTTTTTTTTTTGGCGCTTTGTTTTATCGGTAAATTTTGTATGCGTACACATACATACAGATACAACAGAGATATATAGGTGTATGTATGTGTGTGTGTGTATGTATGTATGTATGTATGTATGTTATAGATGGATGGATGAATAGCGACAGAAAGAACATATATATGAGCATACTTGAGCGTGAATGAGTGTGTGTGTGTGTGTGTGTGTGTGTGTGTGTGTATCTATGCCTATTGGATATCATCCATTATGCCATAGCTTCATACGTATAATTATAACAATATATAACAACATTAGACGTTCACCGAGACCCACAGGGTATATTCTGTAAAAATATTATAAGTAGTTGGTGGATGATTGTTACAGCATAGAACATTCCTCTGAATACTATTAAACATTTAGGTATTGTCCTTAAGAATACGAATGAAGGATTTTACGAAATTTCATGTGAGCACTTCACTGTGACAGTTGGCGTTCCATTAACTCTGCAGGTATTTCATTTGCTTCCCATACGAATTATATTGCAATCTCTTCCCACTCATGGTTTTGTATGTTTGCAACATTTATGTTTAATGCAGGTGTTTGCTTTCTTTTTAATTACATTGTGCTTTATATATTATTTCTTCTATTTCTTATTTATTTCATCTATGCATTTCAATAGGGATTTTTTTTTCTTGCTTTGATCGACCCCTTAAAAAATTGTATGAGAATTTTTTTTTCTCTACTCGTTATTCCTAAAATGCTTGGTCTTTTCTTACAACATTCACAATCACAGTGTTCCATTTTACATAACGATTCGTTTCTGTGTGTTATTTTGCCGTATATATTTTACAGTGCGTGAATGAGGCATTTGTTCTATTTCCTTTCCTTTTCTTTATTCTTAATATAAACAATGTCCCTACAGATGCAGTCTATCCAAATTTGCTTCAGAAACTGTTGTTAGTTAGGTTCAATCTTCTAATATTGATCCTCTCTGATTTGCCAAATATTGATTCTCTGCGATTTGCGTTCCCAATTTAAGGAAATCTGCAGTTGCTTAAGAAATTTCGTTTAATAGTATTCGATTAATTCACTTCTACTTTACACGCATGCGTGAGTGGCTATGCGTGTGTATGGGTATATGTTCGTATATACATACATACATACATATATATATATATATATATATATATATATATATATATATATATATATATATATATATCGATAGAGATATGTACACCCATACGCATATTTATATGTATGCATTCTTTCTTTATTTTGTCTAAGAGTTTAATATGTAACCTACTTTGCCGGGTTCCTTTGTGATACCCGAATTCTACAAGAATTACATATTATTGGCAATGATTTCGATATACAATACTTCCAACACCACCATACCGTTTAATAAATGCAATTTCGGGCCAGAAACAACACAAAAAAAGATCGATTGCCAATTACATCTCACCAAATATACATCAATCACTGCCTTTTTTTGTGTGTTCTCGGTAGTTTCTCTGCTTTTGATTTGATTCTCGTTGATTTGTATTCAGTAATCAATAAAGCAAAGTTTCAGTTTTCAAATTTGAATCTCTGAGACAAGTTCCTCTAATTTCGTTCGACTCAGTTTTTCCGAGCATTTTCTCTCATCGTGTTACAACGCAATTTTTATTTGGTAGTCAACAGACTGTTTTCTCTTTTGTTTTATTGTTTGATACTATTTATACGCTACAAGATCGCCCTTCGTTAAAAGATATTTTTAAGCGTCGTTTTGTCACGTTGACTTGACATGTTTAACATTTAAATAATTTGTTTCTATTTTTCATAATTTTTGGGATATTCTAATTATTTTTTCCATTATTCTTGAGCCATTATTTTTAAAATTATGCATTAAGAATTTCGCTAAAAATAGTTTTGTACTTTTGATCCGTAGTTCAAACCTACCTTCTTGCTAGAAATTGCCTCATTGTACGTTTGTGGTTCTACTTTGGATACCAATGATTTCAATGTGCTGTTTAGTTGCGCTCTTCATATTCTGAACTTTAAACGTTGATAGATTGATTTCCTGTTATTCCCAAAGGATCAAGAAAATAAGTAACATCTATGTAATCGAGTTACTTAAAACAATTTCACTTCTCCACAATTCATGACATTGTCTTTGTCAAAACTAATAATATTTTGGTTATTACAGGCAATTCGGTGTATATTCTGCATGTTTAGTATCCGGTCGAAAGAGGAGCACAGTGACACATTTTGTATTAGTGTATAAAGGAATTAGATTTAACAAGCAGTTAAGTCAGAGTGAAAATTGGGAGGCATACAATTATAATTAAAGTAGCAAACGGAGGGAAAGGTTCAGCTGTGCTGTCGTTTTAAGTACTATATAAAACCCGTATCGATATCATGTTTGAATTTTTGATCAGATATGAATTTTATTTATACAATATTAGATTTACTGCTTAATATGGGGATTAGCAGTTAATAACTTAAGATGTGAGCTGCTGGATGATGGCGTCTATCGGATGATGCATGTGTGTGCGTGTTTGTGTAGAAGAAACAATAAGGAGAGTGTTTGTGAGAAGGATAAACCAACTCAATGACATATCCGATATCATTTATTAATGTCTGTAGAGGGGAATGGATTTTGCAATAAATAACATGAACTTGTCATCAGGTTTTCCAGGTCAGGTGATTAAAGATAGATGGAACTCAATATTAGTAGATTTTAAGACTAGAATTTTAGAGCTAAATGCTTCACTGGCCTAAAGGTGTGAATATGCTTTTACTGAATTTTACTTGACGTAAGAACGAATTATTGCAAGATGAATCATTTCTAAGTGGCTGTATAAGAACGTATTCAGTAGTTCTCTTAACACTTCATGAGGATAACGCATTTGCAGTGAGAAACGGTTAAAGAATTCAATTACGTCATCAATAAGTATATTTATTCAGAAATTATTCTTAATTTTTCGAAGTATTCTTACTTTGACACAGTATTCAGAACACTCCGCGTAGCTCTTATTTACGTGTGTGTGTGTGTGTGTTTGTGTGTGTGTGTGTGTATAAAAGCGTGTGGCTTAGTAGTTAGGGTATTAAGACTCACGAACAGTGAGACCGATTGGTTCGTGGGTATAGCTTTCATCTGGAAACTTTATTTCATTTTCTTCCAGCACATTCAGCTGGTAAAATGCATTGCACCTGTAATACAAAGCGCCAGCCTTGTTGTGTCCATATCACGTTGAATCTCTCTAAGCAGTATGTGAAGGTACGCGTGTCTGTGGAGTGCTCAGCCACTTGCACGTTAATTTCACGAGTATGCTCGGATCAACTGAAACAATCGTCGTCGTACCTGACAGAGTACCAGTCAGAGTGTGTGTGTGTGTGTGTGTGTGTGTGTGTGTGTGTGCGTGTGTGTGGCCTACGTGCGGATATGTGTAAGTATCAAGTCTTTGCAAAGAAAAGATTTTAGTGACTTCGAAGATTCGAATGTTCCCTTTGGTCAGAGAAATTCAAAATTTCGAAGTCACTGCCAAACTTTTTCAATTCAAAATTTAATAAATATATATTCTACTGAAAAATATAAAGTATTCTTTCAGTTTAATACAAAATTGCTTTCATATATAACGTAAAAGCAAATAAAAATAAACATATATACATGTATATATGTATTAATATTTGTCGCCAAGCTAACATGGCAGTCCAGAAATTGTGGATGTCTGAACCAGCATGGGGAAGCGGATGATCTCCCTTGTTCGAAGGGTGTAATGGACACGGGTTTGTGTGTCAAATAGCTAACTAGAGGCGATGGCCTCTTGGAGCTAATCAACGGCAGCATTCGTCCTATTTTCTGGACTACCATGTTAGCTTGGCGACAATTATTAATACCCAGTACTGCTGCCGTGGTCTCCTTTAGAGAGATTCAGAAATAATATTTCTATTTATGTATATATGCTTACAGATATATATATATATATATATATA
>NC_068989.1:64850892-64852127 GCF_001194135.2 Octopus bimaculoides | reverse complement strand
ATATATATATATATATATATATATATATAATGTATATATGTATGTATAGTCACTACCTCTTTCTGTTATGGAGACAGATACTCATCTCGGACGAACAGTGTTTGAGTGTTGTGGAGTAAACTACAAGTAATCAAATATGATCCGATCAAAAGGAGGAGCACGGTTTGTATTAGTGTATAAAGGAATCGGATTTAACAAGCAGTTAAATCGGAGTGAAAACTGTGCGGCATGCAATTATAGGGAATTAAAATACTATCCGGGAGGGACGATAAAAAGAAATAAACCTTTAGTCTGGTTCAGAAAATCAGAGGAAAAAAACTCCCTAATTTAAGTAAATGAAAAATTATAAGTTACTGGAAGGCGTCAGATTTAGCGTTGCTTATATAAAACTTTCTAACGGGAGAAGTCTTTACGCTGTTGTACAGGACGTGATCGGAAGAAATTAGTAAAGTAAATCTAAGAAAGCATTCCCTAGTTAGTTCTATTGAGAGATGAGTTCTATTTATATAGACAGTGAATTGGAATTCAACGAAGTCAATATATATAAAGCAGGAGATAAGTCTGGATCGATTATATGATGGTGACTATCGGTACTTCAGAAACGAGAAACGAAACCATTCTGCAAACATCCACTGATTATTCTCATGAAAGGGAAGTTTAGAAATGAGAAATGTATCATTTGTGACATTCATTAAAACGCCTATCGACTTTGTAATCCAAATTCGTGACTCTGATCCTTTTCTTACTTTCGTTTGCAATATTTCCCTTTTACCCTGCGCCAAGAATGTTCCTAACGCTTTTCTTTAATTCAAATATTTCTATCTGTTTCTGAAGCGAAAGAACAACGCTTTCCAGATGGTAGTATTACCCTGGGGGAAGAGGGTGGCTGCTGAAAAACCTTATATCTGGCAACAGGACTCTGCACCATGCCACAGAAGGAGCAGAACCCAGTCATGGTTCTCAGACAATTTCTGCGACCACATCACTCCTAACATCTGGCCACCTAACTCCCTAAACTCCAACTCTTCATTATTATGTTTGGGGCACAGTTGAACTAAAGCCCAACAAATCTCTTTGTAACAGCAAAGACGAAATGAAGGCAAGGATTCTGACAGTATTCACTAACTTAAACAAGGAAACCCTCCAGAAGGGTTGCAGGAGATTCCGAAGTTGTCTAGAGGCTATGGTTGAAATCAATGGCGATTTTATTAAATAAATTTACTCTTTAGTATTTC
>NC_068989.1:64849236-64849780 GCF_001194135.2 Octopus bimaculoides | reverse complement strand
ATATATATGCACATATATATATATATACATACATATATGTATATATATACATATATAGATAACTTTCTTTTATTAGCCACACAGGGCTGCACACAGAGGGGACATAGATAGATAGATAGATAGATAGATAGATAGATAGATAGATAGATAGATAGATACGTTCTAAGTTCGACGGAGTACTGAAAGCCGTACATGATAAATACCTTCACGTCATCAGTAGTGTCACAATTTCCTTGCTATCTAGAAAATGAAAAGATGAGAGAAAGACAGAAACAGTTTAAATACAAAAGAGTACATGAAAAAGAAATTCAGTAAGGAAGTATGATAAACAGAAAATGTGAATGAGATACACATATATTTCTGTGTTTTTACAGTATACATCTATAAAAGATGCTCTCCCGAGACGAATATTGCAGTTATCCGGCTTCAACAATATATGTGCTTCATGTATGATGTGCAGATTCTTAATTTAAACTAACACTGCGTCAGTCGCTATTCATACATGTGTGTGTGTGTGTGTGTGTGTGTGTGTGTGTGTGTGTGT
>NC_068989.1:64844505-64848803 GCF_001194135.2 Octopus bimaculoides | reverse complement strand
TATATATATATATATATATATATATATATATTTATTTATTATTTTACTTTCTTCAGTCATTTGACTGCGACCATGCTAGAGCACCGCCTTGAAGGGTTTTAGTCGAACAAATCGACCCCAGAAATTTTATTTCTTTAAACCTCGTACTTATCCTCTCGGTCTGTTTTGCTTAAATGACACTGAAAATATCAAAAATTAGGATAACTAATTTAATGTGCTAACAATTTTAATGAATTAAGTATTATAACATTGATGTGATTCTTACTATATACCTCATTTTTCCCCCTCCCCGTGTATAAGTATATCTATGTATATAGACAGACAGACAGATAGATAGATAGATAGATAGATAGATAGATAGATAGATTTACATACTGGTATATGCATGTGTGTGTCCTTGAGTGTGATAATTTCGAATCGCTTTATGTTCCGTAACTGTGACCTCAATGTAATACGCTCTGGTGTCGCCATGAGCAACAAAAGAACCCACTCCAATGGCTTGAAACGATTAAAAGAATACAAGATTATACAATATTCCTAGTAGCTGCATTTTCATTTGTTAACGTCATCACAGATACCAGTCTCGTAGGTGATATTCGTAGCAACTACTTACAAATTCTGAGTGAACCATTTATTTCTCATCTAATGTTCATTATTTATAAAGATGGGAGACTATTTTCCTATATAATGTATTCATGTATTTTAACATTTAACCAACTTTTTTGCATGGGAATATATATGTTAGTTATTTTGGGGATAGTTTTCTGCTAATGTGCTCTCCCTGCTAAATATACTCTGGTGTATACTACATCGTGTTTTACTTATGAGATTTTCTACAATTATTATTTTTGTTTTCTTCTGATTTGTACTGATCTCCATATGGCCTTGTTATGGTTATATATCCGTGATGTTATATTCACCTCAGTTATTTTGGTTGTCTTTTCCTTGTATGGGTTTGAGTTGCTTTTGTTTTGTTTTTTTTCTGCTTGAATAACCCCACTGTTTTTTTTTTTACGTAAGTCTTGTAAGAAATATCTAAAACGAAAAAAAACAATAGAATTATACATGACGAATTATGTTAATGCGATAAATCAATAAGTTTCAGCGGTATCAGTAAGTTGACAAAAAAAGTCAGAAAAAAATAGACGCAGTCATGGGCGTGCCATTTAAAACGTGACTTTGCAGATTCATGGATATTGTTGTTGTTGGTACTCCGTCGGTTTCGACGACGAGAGTTCAAGTTGATCCGATCAACGGAACATCCTGCTCGTGAAATTAACGTGCAAGTGGCTGAGCACTCCACAGACACGTGTACCCTTAACGTAGTTCTCGGGGATATTCAGCGTGACACAGTGTGACAAGGCTGACCCTTTCAATTACAGGCACAACAGAAACAGGAAGTAAGAGTGAGAGAAAGTTGTGGTGAAAGAGTACAGCAGGGTTTGCCACCATCCCCTGCCAGAGCCTTGTGGAGCTTTAGGTGTTTTCGCTCAATAAACACTCACAACGCCTTGTCTGGGAATCGAAACCGCGATCCTATGACCACGAGTCCGCTTCCCTAACCATTGGGCTATTGTGCCTCCAGTTATAGATATTATTTCCATCTCAGTCTAGAACATCGTCATTGATATCACTAAAGTGTTAGGACTGCAAGCGGTGTGAGTGAAATTGTTAAGTTGGAAACTATGAAAGCAGATCGAAAACACCATTCCTGTTGTTGGTTGATGGCCTTAATCCGTCACCTTATTTAATAACCACACCTTATTCTCAGGTAACTTAATTGTCAACTCTGTTGCAAGTTTTCGGAATATATTTCGGTCTGAGAATAATTTTCTTCCCTCCCTAACATTAACACCAGTCTCAGTCGCCTTGAATAAAGCCAAAAGGGGAGGCTACTGTTATTCTCCTAAATCATTAAATTTATATCTTTTAAAATACTTTTATGTTTTTAGATTTATAGCTCAATGTTCTTTACTTAAATGTAAAATGCCTGTTTTTTCCTCCGAAATCAATAAAGCCACACCTTCAGTCAATTGCTGGAGTTTATTTAATAGTTTCATCTACAAGAGACATTGATATGCTGCCAAATCAAACAAAGAAAGGTTTGAAATTTTTGTGGCTTTTCCGTGTAAATTTCAACTTTAATGTTATGTTTTACATTTTAGTTATCTCATTTATCTACACAGACAAGAAAAATAACTAGGTTTAGAGTATACGTTTGTTCATATCTTACAGTTTATTAAGCGTCAAACAATTTTTAAGATGTACATATTTTTGAATATCTTTTGCAAGAGTTCTGGTGTAAAAATAATTGTCGAAACATTAGTATTGTTGTACTTTACTAGATTAAACTGCCAGTAGTCACATACACTGACTGGTGCTTACTTCAGTTATACTTTAATATTAAAATACTCATCTAAAATTTTTCGTCACGTTACTGTGATTTTTCCAATGGTTTTTATATTCTTCAATTGATTTTCTTTGTTGTTTATATTATGCTATCAAGCATGGAGCACGTTGTCGAGTTAATATTTTGTATTCTCTATTATTTTTGTTTACGCTTGATTGTTTATATTTTTGCTGGTTGTAGCATAAGTACCTATATGTTTATTTACTTGGTCAGTTGTAAATGTGTGAGTTTGTGGTCTTATATGTGTTTGTGTTTTATGTATAATTGTGCAGTATGGACAACTTTAATCTTAGCTTATTTTTCATCTTAACATTACTATAGCAGTGTGTGGTGGTGGTTGTCATATTACTGCATTTATTCATTCCGTTGAAAGTGTGAGTGATTTTAGAATCTTTTAACAGGTGTACGGACTACTTCTGTGGCTAGTCAATGTGTCGAGAGCTTTGATGCGTGGAAACAATTTTATCTCAATATTATTTATTTATTTATTTATTATGCATCTACCTGGCATGTTGAAAAAAGTATGGATATCTACCAATTTATTTTTCACTGTATTTATTTAATGCCCCCTGGCATATTCACCCATATTGTGAGCTAATTCTCCTATACAGATTGTGGTGTGTGCTTATACTGCTCTAACAGGATCATCATGATCTACATGACATCCCTATAGCTGAAGCTTATCTGCGGTATAGTTATTTACTCTCTGATGTTGTCAATACAGTTTTCCTTTGTTTTTTTTCATTTTGAGGAGTATACATTACACAACGGTTTGCTGGATCAGCTTCGTTTTTGTTTTGTTTCGCTTTGATTGTTGTGTTTCTATAACTGATATTCAGCTTCCTTTCGTGTAGTGCTTCCCTAAAGTTGTATTTTGGGATTAGTTCACCTAGGGTTGGAGGATCGATGAGCATTGCAGTTTGAAATTATTCAAGTATATGAGGTACACTCTACATTTATTATTACAGAAGATGGTTTCGGGATTTTTCTAGGTTCTTCTGTTCACGAATTCGATCCATTTTATTGATCTATGTTTCCGTATGCAACGGATAAAATTCTATCTGATTTCTCGCTTCACAGGATGGACACATACGAGATCTAATTGTCATCACACTTACTAGATCTGCTGTTCTCATGGTACATATTTTCCTTTTGCTTAGATAGCTGAAACCCAAAAGATTAAGTGTATAGCGACCAATGGTTTCATATAGAGTGAAAGGGAAGTTGTTTCGGGTATGCTATAGTTTGTTGTTATATGAAAACTTTAGATCGTATGTATGTGTGAGTGTGCGTGTGCTTAATTTCTCTGTGTGTGTATGTATGTGTGTGTGTGTGTGCTTAATTTCTAAAACTCCTTTTGCGATTGCTGTATTTTCGTACTTGTTTCCACAAGTGTAGATGGTTTATATTATCCATCTTTTAAAATTCATTTTCGACTCGTTTTTAATGCTTACGGTTTTATTGTTACGATCAGTAGCTTTTCATCCAACAGATTTCAGTTATTTAGTGTAATAATAATGCTCTGTCCAATCAACTTTTATTGCTTATATGATGATACCATTAAGTTTTAATTTCTACACCATTTATACATATTTGTAATTTATTTTATAAACTAAACTCTTCCTCTCTGACAGACCGGTTACGTAAAAAAAGTTTGTGAAGTATTTTCAGTTACAGCAAAATATTATTATCAGATATACAAATATATGTTTTACCGAGTTGTTTTGAATATCAATGTAGTGCCTATACTACTGCTTGTTCATTCTATAAAGAGGTTCACTGTCACCAGGGTCATTTTTAAACATGATTCGTGCATTTCATATTTTCCATTCTGTTCGTTTTGTAACAATTTTACTTTTCTGCTTACACACACACACACACACACACA
>NC_068989.1:64842346-64842825 GCF_001194135.2 Octopus bimaculoides | reverse complement strand
TTTCTCAGGTATGAATCTATCAATAACATTTGAAAGCGCATACAAAACGGCTAAATTCTTGGACGTTTCTCTGAACCTATCTAACTCGCAACACTCTCCCTATCATAAACCCAACCAGTACCTTAAATACCTCAATATTCAATCTAATCATCACAGATCTACTTTCGATAACATAATCATAGGGATTTCTACCCGCTTATCTGATCTATCCTCTTCTGAAGAAATATTTAACAATCACGCTCCATACTACAACCAAGCACTAGCGGCTAGCGGTTTCTCACAACAAATAAAATACATCCATAACACCAGACTTAAACAATTTATATCACAAATCGCACCCCAACCACCCACATATCCAAACAGACCCCACAATCACACCTATAACATTAGGGCAAAATCTAAGATGTTTAAATCAGCTAGCCCTACCAAAAGTATAGACAACTGCCCTCCACTTAAACACCTTAATTACAACATGCACA
>NC_068989.1:64835730-64839760 GCF_001194135.2 Octopus bimaculoides | reverse complement strand
ATATATATATATATATATATATATATATATATATATATATATATACATATATCTGTATGTATATATATGTACATATATGTATGTATATATATATGTGTGTATATCCCTGTATGTATATATATATGTATATATGCATGTATGTATGGATATATATGTATATATATATATGTATATATATGCATGTATGTATATATGTATATATATATATATATATATATGTATATATATATATGTGTGTGTGTGTGTGTCTGTGTGTGTGTGTGTGTGTGTGTGTGTAGTGAATTGACAGTTATGTCGTTTCACTCTAATTTAGTCTTTCTTCGTCGTCTTAAAACATTTCATTTTGCTTGAATCGTTTCGTTTTGTGTTCTCAAAATTTATTTATTATTTTATTTTATTTATTTTTTGCCTTATCTCTTGATTAAGAATTTCCTTTTTAATTTATTTATTTATTCATTTATTTATTCTTTGTTCAAGTTTTTTGTAACAGTTTCCATTACTCTACTTTTTTGTTTGATAGTCTTGTCTTTATTTGCGGTTACACACTTTTTTGTTTTTTTACTACGGAGAATGATTTCATTCTGTAGTTATTATTTCCTCAATGATTTTAGTTGTTTACTTTCATGTTCATTTATTGATTTCAATATCAGCCTTCTTCATTTATTTTATATGGACTTGACGTAGTTGGTTGATTTATATTACTCATATTTTATGTCACTTTTTATCTTTTATTACTTCCATTGCATCGATATTGATGTTGTTTGTCTTCTATTTCAATGTTCTATTTTCCATCTTGTGTATTTGACTTAATATAAATATTAAGCATAAATACACACAAACCAACAAAGGAGCTTCTATGTCGTCAGTCTGTCTGTTAAAAATAGTAACCAAATCTCCTTTAAAAGTATCATATCGTACTGTCTTGGAAAAAAAACACCTATTGGTTAATGAATTTTGGAATAGCATTAAAAAAAAACTGATTGACATGAATGGAATGCGTTTTATCAAAGTTATTTGTATCAGGGCAAACGACATCAACAAAAGGGCTCAAACGACAACAACAAAAATTAGGTATAAAGTGGAAGAAAAGTGAGGATATGTATGCATACGTTTCCGAAAACTGTTGGTAATACACGTGGAGTATAATCCATATCAAACTTATGAGTAATATATATCTTTTTTTCCGTAATGATTGAAATTTGTTGTAAATATTTTATATTTAATCATTTTCTATTGAGTTAGAATAACTTTCAAGTGCCTAATTTATAAGATTCTTTGTTTTAATTCCAATTTAACTGGGCCATTTTTTTCTATATACAAACCTGCCCACTTCCTCTAACTTCACTACTAATCTCACCAACTCCAGTCTCAACTACAACCTTTAGGTAGTCACATGTCCTGTAGAAATAGCAGTCAAGTAATTTTGAATTTGAACCTCCTCCACCACTACCACCACCACCACCATCACCACTATCTGAATTTAGAAAGAATATATTTAATAAGATAGTCTTACTCAATAGTAAATGGCGGGATGGTTCTGCGTAAATAATATTTTATCCTAAGCTCTGCTGGGACAAGTTTTATCAAATAAACACAGCAAGCACTCTTACATCTTCTAAATGTTTAGTTGTTCATATTGTTATTTCTTCCTTCTGTAACCTCAAATGCTTCGGTAAGCTATCTTGCTTGTCTTGAATTGCTATCTTCAAACCATTCATGGGTCACTTTGCTGCGTAACTCTCATTCAAATACTCAAATATCAAACAAAATAATAGAAATAACATTGCTTTACATCCCTTGGTCGATATATTCGTTGAAACAACACACAGGCCATGTTGGATTTAACGTCGGCTCATAAGCCCTTTTGAAACTTTCTACACATAAGTGAAAACTGCGTCAAGGATATTGATTTCCTCTTTATTGAAAGATGATACATCAGGACGTCTAAATACATCCAACGAAATAGAACTACTCAGTTATATGGCTGTGAAGCATTGCCTGACTACCAACGGCGTTCAAGGAAGTTAAATCATTTCTATAACATTTGCCTTACGAACGTTCTTCACATGAAATTACCACAGAAGATAATTCATTGAGACGTACTCTTTCGTGCTGCACTAGTCAGCAGTCACACAATCCTAGTGCAGTCACATCTACGTTGGGCAAGTCATGCTACTCGCATGCCAGGTCACAGCCTTCCAAGGATCATTCCTTACGGCGAATTCCAGCGCGATAAATGCTCTCGATGAGACCAGAAAAGTGCTGCAGAGCCACAGGGAAAGCTTTACTGAAAGCCTTCAATATCAACCATAAAGGGACGTAAGAGACAACGTTAGACAGAGAAGAAAGGTATGCATTGGTTCGGAAGGCTCCGAAACATATTAGACCAATAAAGTAACTGCAGCTGAGCAAGGCAAGTCGGCCAGAAAAGTTAATACTGCCAGCATTGTCTCTCCTCATTCGACGGGTCTTCCACACACGGAGTGGACTACCACGCCATCTGTGCATTCAAAATGCCCGACTTTCCCAGAATGATTAGTAGGTCATAATCAGATCGACCTTTGAACAACACTGGCCATACATCCGAACGAAGCGGTGCACTCATTTCTCCCATTCAAATTTTTGACTGCTGTTGTTCGTCTTATGAGCACTTTAAACTCGTTCTGTTAATATAATTCTGCTAATACAACTACAAAGATCTTTGTTCCTCTGAATAGGCTGACTCACTTAATCTACACAATTGATCTCAACTGTTTATCAATGCACAATATCATATCCTTCCTAACAGAAACCTTCAAAAGAGTGTATTGAAGAATAATAACTAGTAATAGATGTTTTAAATACGAGCTCACTGATTGAAGTTACCATAAATGAGACGATTTATTGTCTCTTGGTGTTGATTAATCAATATTTAATTGCTATTACAGAGTTGAGATTACAATTAGGACTTTGTATTTTTATTATCAAGCATTGCTTTTGTGCGGCTATAATGAAGCCTTCAGCATCTGCCTTTATTCTGTAAACATTGTTGCCACCTCTCTGTATACATTGATTAGAAGAGATATTTCTTATTAGACAGGTCCTTTGTTTTGTATTTTTCCGCATCCTCATTTGTAACTATACAAATTTAATTTTTGTAACCAAATCGATTCACATCTCATTCACGAATACAAATGTTTAATTTTCAAACCACAGAAACAAAGTAATTGCGTGATAATTTAGGTATGTTTTGTATTTAGGGAAAGCAATGAACTGGAAGTTTAAAAAGCTGGAAAAATTTTTAATCTAAAGTTAAACACGGCAAATATATTTATGTTACATTTCTGAATCTGCAGATTTATGTCACATGCTTCATGCCCCAAGTTATGCACACACACACACACACACACACACACACACACACACACACACACACACACACACACACACACACACATATATATGTAGGATCCCATTCGGTCGTGAATGACTATCAGATTGTACCTAAAATGTTTTCCTCCGAAGCACAAATCCAGGGAAGGTTGTTTATGGAAGACAACCAGTCATACCAGCCTCTCTTCTCCACACCAACGATGTTATCCAAGGAAAGGGCGAAGACCGATACAGCTTGGCACCAGTGATGTCTACAGCTGAGTGAACTGGGGCAGTGCGAAATAATGCGTCATGCTCAAGAACACAACACACAGCCCGGTCTGAGAATGGAACGCATAATTGTAAGCCCGACGCTCTAATCACTGAGTCACACAAACACACACACATATATACACATCGCTGGTCATAATGCACTTTGCATCCTTGTAGATTTCGAATGATGCCACCGTGCCAGGCTATACGAGGAGGCCAACATTTCACCTAATGAAAAGATTATTCCACCGTAGGGTCTCTATTTACAGTTGAGTGAACTGGGGCTAAGTGAAATAAATTGTGGGATAGTCATATTTTGCCAATTAAACACATGCACTGTATATTTAGTTTGTACTTCAGCTTTATTATTGTTGTTATTATTATTATCATTATTATTATTATTATT
>NC_068989.1:64830979-64835181 GCF_001194135.2 Octopus bimaculoides | reverse complement strand
ATATATATATATATATATATATATATATAAACACACACACATACACACACACACGAGAAGTTGCTGAAAAGTTCCTGCTTTTGGATAAAAGACAATTCAGAAAGGATCAGTTAATTATGAATTTATTCAACATATTACCCTTTCAATCACATACTTATTGCAGCGGTCTTTCAGTTTTTCTAAACCCTGTAAAAGAACTCGGAAAGTTGAGCTTTCAATTACGCCTTTCGCGATACCCTTAAAGCCAGGCACTTTCAGCATCCTTTGGTACACACACACGCACGCACACACACGCACACACACATATATCATAAATACAATACTGTAACAAAGGAATAGACAACATTTCAAGGCATTTCGTGGCAGGTGAAAGTCCAAACTCTACTATAAATAGCAAATAGTTTCTATTATGTAGCTATAAATGTGTTCGGCAGATTTCACACTTTGCAAATACGAAACATAGCGGTATATGGAATTTATAAACGGTCCGATGGCAGTAGCTTAAAAAGAATTCTGTAAAAAAAATACAATATGGTAAATACAATAAAATAAAAGAATAAAGATTTGCATTACAAATATTTGGTTGATCATCCAGTAGATTTTAAATTAATACATCATACGATAAGGAAATTAATGAATGAGATAAATAAATGAAGAGACAAACAAACAAGCTGTATGAAAAATAAAGAAAAATGAAATTGGTTTAAATATCGAGATAGGAGGACAGATTTGTTAAAGACAATGTGTATGATTTTGCTGAGGTACTCAGGTGCATAGTAAAGTGACCTAAACTGATAAAATTTCAAGCATGGTTGATTCTGAATGACATAAATGTCATTCCAAGATCATTGATAACGGCACAAACATACGCATACCTCATATGAATATTCTCAGATATTCATATTCATGGAGACGCTTACACACACACACGCACGTACAACAATTCTCACGCAAAAAATGGTGCACCAGCATGACCGCAGCCACTTGGCTGAAACACATAAATAAATAAATAAATAAATATCAAAGTAATTATTTCACAGTTACTGGAAGTTCTTCAATGTGTTTAAATGATCAAATTAATGTATAATATTATTCGCGTATATATACGTGCATATTCATACGTGTACACATGCTTTCAATATTCAAACACATACATGCATACTATGGTCCATATCCTATCAAGTTATCCCAATATCAATCCTATGAATTAGGATAAATAATGTAATTGGAAACGACAGGTTAAAACTTAGGAATCAGATATAATCAAGCTAAATAAAGTAGGGAAAACCTAAATCTTGAAGTAAACTAAGAAAGATACATTTTAGAATTATCCGGTAGTATCATTATCGTATTGGAGTTTACGCTAATAATTTCATTATAAGTATAATATAGAGAGGAACAGTAATACATTTATGGACATCGTATAACGCATTTATAAGTAAAGATTTATAGCTAATTAGTTCATAGAATAGAGATTTATAGCTAATTAGTCCATAGAATAAATTATTTCATAGAATTAGTTCATAGAATAAACCATTCATAGTCATCATTACTATCTCTATAGAGTAATTTTAAATTGCCAATCAAATCAACGGACTGTCGTTGAATAAGTTTAGTATGGTAAAGAGTACAAACCTCCAAGGATTGACTAGTAATAGTGCATCTAGATTAACGTCAATACGTTGGACGTACGATACATGTGTGGATATCGCATTATGACATCTTCTCGTTAACTAATGAGATATGGTTTACACTTAATTATTTTATAAGTTTCCGATATACACACATTACATATATCGTTGCTAATGTATACGTTTCTGCCTTGCATATTATAGAGCAAGTAGTTTCACACTCAAACTTTTTATCTGCAACCATCCATAGAAAACTAGCTATAGATGTAAAATTAGTTTTGTTCCTGTTCCTAAATCCCCAAGTCTTATAACAATATCTAAATTTAAACATATTTGAGGTAGTCACAATACATACATAAACATTTGTTAGTGCACGTACAGAACATTTATATGCACATTCTTGCAAAAACAATATTCAAGTGGAGACAGGGATCTGTTTCTACAATTGCATAGTTCATTTACTCGATTTTGCTCGATTGCATGGGTTAGACTTACTGTTTACTGACGTATTAAGATTTGTGATACTACTTTGATCATTAGACCTCGGTGCATTAATGCTATTACTTAGTTAATTCTAAGGGAAATATAATTGCTGGATGCACTGTTGAATCTAGATATGTACTGGGAAATATTAGGTGCTGTGGAGTAGGTTAACTCACAGTGTCTTTTAAGTATCTTCCAATATGGTTCAAATGTAAGGAAATACTTATTCAAAACATTGAAAATTTCTGCGACTATGTTCGTTAGTAAATTTAATCCGAATCACCACTCTTACATAATCGTCTATACCCTTCGTTTCGGTTCATATTGGTTCGAATGGAGTTATAGGTAAAGTGAGTAGGTTCATTTGTTACATATTTCGTATTTCCACATTCTGGCTTAATCACTATCATAGTGCTATTACATTTTGGCCTAAACGACTCTACATCATTATCCCTGCGAAAATATCTCAGTTAATTGTTTTCGTATTGTCCTCTCTACTTAAGCAATTATATTTATGTCTAGTAACGTTTATTATTATTAACATGATTTCTACCTTTCGAATAAACATGATTATTGTTATTATTATTACTACTATCATTATTATTATTATTATTGTTATTATTATTATTGTTATTATTATCATTATTATTACAGCTATTGAGATCAGCATTTGTTGCATTAACACTTTAGATTTACACTACAAGTAGGATCAAAGGTTTGATGCTCTAATTTCTAGCTATGTATCGTGGTTAATATTAATATTAACCTTATTATAGATAGTGATGCAGCTTAATACAATTATGTATGTGTGTGTGTGTGTGTGTGTGTGTGTGTGTGTGTGTGTGTGTGTGTGTGTGTGTGTGTGTGTGTGTGTGTGTGTGTGTGTGTGTGTGTGTGTGTGTGTGCGCGTGTAAGAATTCATATACATATATGCATATGCATATACGTACGATGAATATAATTCATTCAGAAATTAGCTGTTGTTTCGGTGGACTTCCCAAAACACCTCTGCATTTTACCATTGCATTTCGAACCAACTTCTTAAAACCCTACTCCAACATCTTAAAAACATAACCGCACATTAGATAATTTAATCTACGTATATCTGGTAGCCTGCTCTATCAGAAAAGATGGTGTCTAAACACCAATCATAAAAAGCGCTAACAACCAGTTAAAATTTATACTAGCAATGTATATCAACATAAACCAATTCCTTCATCCACCAACAGATCTTAGTAAATATTTTTAACAATCTTGGTGCTCTAGCATCACCACAGCTTTAAAGCTGAAACAGTGTAAAGAAATTAAAAATTAAAGAAGAATTCAGTAAGGTGGCGAGTTGGCAGAATCGGTTGCACGCTGGGAAAAATGCTTAGCGGCATTTGGTCCGTCTTTGTGTTCTGTATTCAAATTGTGCCAAGGTCTACCTTGCCTTTCATTCATTCGGGGCCGATAAAATAAATACCAGCTGGGCACTAAGGTCGATATAATGGATTAGCTACACCTCAAAAATTGCTGGCTTGGTGCCAAAAATTAGAATTATTAGTAATCTGTGATATTCGTATCTATTTAATGAGAAACATATAACATAGCTATGACAAAATCCAGAATGTGTCGAAGTTATCTTCGAAAGGCATGATAGATTTAACACTAAAACAACATTGTGTAAGAGATGAATATTGCATCTAGGAATTTATATATGTAATCAAACATTTAATACTGTGTGAATTAATATAATACGGTTCAGTGGATGATCAAAATGGATTTAGATATTTATCTGGAGGGTTTAGTTTGTGATCAACAATGCATTTATAGTTTCTACTGTATAAAACCAAAATCAAAATTACTTTACTTGTAAGTTTACGGAAGATATTCCCTGCAGGACTCATTGAAATTAATTTTAACATAACAAATACTTAGTTGTATTTAACCTCCCAAGATTATGTCTTGGGATCTAGTTTTGAATGTGCTTTAGGGTTATGTAGAAATCGGAGTATTGCATACGATCTCAGAGCAGAACGACTGAGTGAAGTGAAGAAGAGAACGTAGGGTGTATATATATATATATATATATATATATATATATAT
>NC_068989.1:64827903-64830548 GCF_001194135.2 Octopus bimaculoides | reverse complement strand
TCTGTCTCTTTTGAATATGAAAATTTAAAAGTTTAAAAACCTTATAATATAAATATAAACTGTGAGAACGACCCTTAAGGAATCTAGTTAATGATCTCCTAAGGTAAGTTCTTATGCTATATTGGTAACGGGTGCTACATCCTCTGGGAAAATTATTATTATATATATATATATATATATCATTTATTTATTTATTTATGGGTTTCAGCCAAGTGGCTGCGGTCATGCTGGTGCACCACCGTGAAGATATATAATATATATACTATATTAAATCACTGTGTGAAATATAAACAGTAGCAATACGGAATCGTAACATATAATTGCCAACCAAGTGTAGCACCCTATACAGGAGAGTGCAACTGACGTTTATAGCTCCAGTAGTGGATCTCTTCCGGCTGGTTAACGACACACATTCTGTGTCCGATTAGTATTTGCGAGGGGAGATCATCGCTCCCATTTCTACCCTTACGTGATACACATGGACTCGAGTTTCTGGGTGGTTGCCCGTTCTCAGCGTGTGTTAATCACCAGCTTGTTTCTTTATTATAGGCATAAAGCCTTAATATAGAAAGGACATTACAAGGACAAACATGGGGTACATAGAATGATTTACAAATGAATTATGAAGTGTGAAAAATTATGACGAGGAAATAGTTTTCCACCCCACAAAGTAGAAAGTTTCATTTTACTGTTTTTACTATTCAGTCTGTGCCGTGTTAACCTAAAAAAAAATATCTAGATCTGCAAAATTTACCACTGGTGGTAATTCATCGTATCGAACTCGACATGGTGTGTTGTCCACTCTGCTTCCGAATATCTCTGTCAGTCTAGCCACCCTTTTGTCATCCAGCAACACTGCTTTCAGGTTTTAATTCTCTTCCCTATCAACCAAGCTCACTCTTATTACACCTTTAATTTTTGTAATTCATTTTTTCTATTTCAGCACTTTACTCGTACATCACTATCAGTCTTTCATGTTTTCCTTTGGGTACCAATCTCTCTTCATTTTTTGTCGTTAGTGCTGGCTTTTCTATTTCGCTCTGTTGCTCGTCTTTCATTTCCTTCTGTCCCTCCTCTTCCTTACTTATTGAAGGCTCCGGTTCCTGTGTTCGATCTCTCGTTGCTTCATTTTTCCTTTTTTCCTTTTTCTCTGTTTTTCTTTTCTTTTTCGGAGGGGATTCTCTACCTCAGTGAACTCTGTTTCTTTCTCTGTTATTACATTTACTTCTTTCTGGCACTCCACCTCCTGTTCGTATTTCTAGGTGCACTTTGCCTTTATGTGCCCCCTTACTCCACATTCGAAACATATTGGCGGTCTGCCTTCCACCATGATTCTCAATCTGGTTTCGTCGGGTTGGATTATCTCTTCCACAATTTTGTGGAGGTCAGGTAGGCTGACATGTACCATCACTTCCAGGCCGTACCTCTAACAGTTGACCTCCGCTGTCTTTGACATTTTCAGTATCTCTGATTTCTCTTCTGTATTGTAGAAGATTGCTGCCATAAGCCAGTTCTCGTTAATTTCGGGTGGCACTCTCCCTATCCATACTCTCGCTGCACGTCTGCCACAGTAAGTAGGTAAGAGTGCCCACTTTGCCATTTTCAAGGCTACGGTGGAGTACTTCTTTGTTTCATTCTCATTAACGAAGCGCACCTCTACCGTGCCAAATTTTCTTCCTCTGTTATAGAATGTCGTTACTTCCTATACGTTCTTTAAACATTCTTCTATTTCTTCGAAGCCTGCTATTTCTACTTTTCTTGTCGCTATATTCAGCGTTCGATAAGTAGTTATTTTTCTTTCCGCCTTCTCTGCTACTTCTTTGTGGGGTTTCAGTCTAAGGCATCCTCCTTCCTTCCTCAACAGGTTATCAAATTTCTTGTCGTCTATGTCTTTTACTTATAGTTCGGCTGTCAGGCGTTTGCCTGTTACCGCAGCATAACTGCCTGTCTGGACCTGTGAACTCATATTTCCGCTATTCACCGCTTCATCCATAAATGGGGAAGCCAAATAAAATCTTCAACAATTTCACAAATGCAATGCAATAATTCAACAATTCAATAATTCAATAATTCAACAGTACATCAACTCAACAACTCCGCAATTCAACAGTTCAGAAACTCAAATAAAAAGTCGCAACTCACATCTGTGGGAATCACCAGCTAGTGATGAAAACTCATTCCTCTCGCAAAATACTATATGCTTTTTCCAGGGACAAACTGTCGCTGATCTCGAAAAAGAAGAAATAAGCTAGCGAGATATAAACAGTAGCAATACAGAATCATAACATAATTGCCAACCAAGTTTGGCGTCCTATACAGGAAAGTGCTACTGACGTTTATAGCCCCAGGAAGACATACCTTCCAGCCGGCTAACGACGCACATCCTGTGTCCGATTAGTATTTGCGAGGAGAGGTCATCGCTCCCATCTCTAGCCTTACGTGGATTAAGTTTTCATCACTAGCTGGTGATTAACATACGCTGTATTACGTAAGGCTAGAGATAGGAACGATGACCCTCGCAAATATCAATCGGACACAGAATGTGTGTCGTTAACCAGCTAGAAGAGATGTCTTCCTGGAGCTATAAACATCAGTAGCACTGCCCTGTATAAGACGCCACACTTGGTTGACAATTATATGTTACG
>NC_068989.1:64823511-64827718 GCF_001194135.2 Octopus bimaculoides | reverse complement strand
TATATATAAATGTACATATACACCGAAGTAAACACATAAATGTTTAACAAGGTGGGAGAAAATAGTACTCGAACACCGGAGGTAGAGTAATATGCTTTATTATAACTGAAGCTGCAAGAACATCACAAAAGTATCACTAAAAAACTGCCAGGCAGTTTCACTTTCCTGTCCGTCGGGCAGTTTAGATTGGGTATCTCAATCTATAATAAAGTATATTATAAAAAGGTGTATACATATACATGTATGTATACATACATGCATACATACATGCATATCTATGTGTATGTGTCTGCGTTCATGCACACACGAACACACAATATTGAAAAGACTAATGAAAGCCTGCATTTCTCATGCGGAACGCTCTATAATTTTCTTAATTGAAGTTCATTAGGATCCAGTTTAGAAGGTCACGCATAAGATGATTCGCTACAGTCTTTTTTTTTTTTTTTTTTTTATTGTTTCGCACTTGCTGATTTGGGAGCACTTAAATTCATTATTTAATGACATTTCACCTCCGATAAACCAGTTTCGGAGAAGGTGAATCGACATGATAAGTTTCTTCATTATTTTTGGCTGCTGGTAATTATTTACCATTTCATATTAGGTAGTGTCTCAGTGTAAGGTTAATGAGATGTTCAAAAAAGCCGTAATGACTACGGCACTATCTTTGACTGCTGTATTTGTTTCTATATTATCATCCTTATGCTCATCGATAATTTCTCATTCCTCTAGGTTTGTATTTGATTTGTACTTTGGCGGTGGTAATTTATTTTCTGGAAAGCTAGTTTCATGACCATATAATTTGTCCATTGTTTTTATTTCTAAGTTTTGAGTGAATCTTCTTTTATTTCGTGGAATCCATTCATCATTGTATTTCTTCCTTAAATAGTTGTTTACGTTAGGCATAATTTTGTACTTAAGGCCGAAACGTGTAAAATTAAAGTTTTAATATGCTGGTGTGAACATCTGTCCTTTTGAGAGAATTTTAATCGTGCCTTCAAAGCGTTCTTTGGTTGTTCAACATGCAATTATATGGGTTATGTTGCTTTTTCTTCCTATGGTATTGTCTCATCTTTTCTTTCACCTATTCAGGCAAATTCAAACTAATCAGAGAGACATGTAGAGGAATCTGTGTCACTAGTTATAATGTGTAGTCCTCTCTCACCCTCATTCCCTATTCCTATGTAACATGCTTATGTCATACTCAACGAAAGGCACTCCTATCTAGTAACACATATTGCATTTAATATATCGTCCAGTAAGTTATATGCAGAAGATTCCTAACCTTTATACGTGATAAACATTGATCCAATAATTTATTGAATGTACATGTACAAATATAAGGATACAAGTTAATAATAATAATTTGAATATTGAATCAAAGATTAGTGCGGTCATTGTCTGTGTATATAATGTTGTTATTGGCACTCCGTCGCTTACGACATCGAGGGTTCCAGTTCATCCGATCAACGGAACAGACTGCTCGTGAAATTAAAGTGCAAGTGGCTGAGCACTCCACAGACACGTGTACCCTTAACGTAGTTCTCGGGGTTATTCAGCGTGACACAGTGTGACAAGGCTGACCCTTTGAATTACGGGCACAACAGAAATAGGAAGTAAGAGTGAGAGAAAGTTGTGGTGAAAGAGTACAGCAGGATTCGCCACCTTCCCCTACCGGAGCCTCGTGGGGCTTTAGGTGTTTTTGCTCAATAAACACTCACAGCGCCCGGTCTGGGAATCGAAAATAATATACAACGAATCACTACGCTGAAACCTTTCTGTGTTACCTCACATTTAGACTGTACCACAAAGTGTTCCGATTTTTGCCGATTTGATGTATAAATAAACTTAAACATTTCATCGATATTTTATTAATTGATATCATTTATTATTTTCAACCAGTTTTAATAATTTTGTAGTAATTACTTTGTTCATTCCTGTGCCCAGTTTGTGCTTAACCTAATCTGGAATTATCTTTCGGGTTATAGTTTCTATTCGTTTTCTTGAGATAAAAAAAAGAGCTTCGTCTTGACGAAAAGCATTTTTCTTTCTCTTAATGAAATTGTTTCGCTACCTAAATCTTCTAGAATTGACTTTATATCTTTGACGACTGATTCAGTAATTACGATATGGAATTATCAAAAGAAGCAATACTAATAACTCGTTTATGACAAATGTAGGAATTCGTAAATACTATGTGCTAACAGTAAAACGAACAACAAAAAATAATGATGGTGCAACCAACCCGAATAACATCCGCATCGATTCTAGTGCAAATGAAGATTATGTAATTATTAATGATCATAGTAACCGTTTTCATGGTAGTGCTCTTGCTAGTGATGATAACCCCACTGTCTCTTATGTAACCCCGGATTATTCACATAATTCAATAGAATCTAACTATAGTTATCCCTCTCTGCGGTCCTAGGATAATACAAGAGCAAGCAAGCTTATAGTGAGTGTGTAATTTCTTAAAGATCTTGAACTGTTGGAAATTATTCAATTTATTTCTGTGATATGAATAATAATAATAATAATAATAATAATAATAATAATAATAATAATAATAATAATGTGAATATTGTTATATTTTTCAGACTATGACTATCACCGGTGTTCTTAAAACTGCCCGCCTTCTGCGACTTTTACGCGTACTTCGAAGAATCGAACAGTTCGCAGAATATGGAGCTGCTGTTCTATTACTCTTGATGGTATCTTTCACTCTGATAGGCCATTGGTTGGCCTGTATTTTTTACGCCATCGCAAACATGGAACGGCCTCATTTGAAAGCAAAGGTAGGCTGGTTGGACAACCTGGCCCAAACGTTAAATGAGCCGTATCTGCCAAACGACACCACTAGTGGGCCCAGCATTCGGACCAAATATCTCACAGCACTCTATTTCACCTTCACCAGTCTCACCAGCATCGGGTTTGGAAACGTTGCACCCAATACCAATGCTGAGAAGATATTTTCCATATTTGCTATGTTGCTGGGATGTAAGTATACCGTTTCAACATAATCATCATCGTTGTCTTCGCGCCATCATTATCATCATCATCATCATTATCATTATCATCATGATCATCATCATTATTATTATTATATGTTTGATTTTTGCTTTGTATTTGTACAAGTTGACTCCAAGTTTCAACCAGAGACCTCAAGCGACAAGTTAGCAGTTCAAGTTGCTGTTATGCCTAGGATGTAATATATTTGGTTTTGCACATAGTATTGTTCTAGAGAATGCTTAAGAAAACATAAGAAAATTATAAGTTTGTTTTAAAGTTTGAGATTACATAGACAGTATTTTACGTAGGATAAGGGCAGTTCTCATGTGCATTATCTTTTGAATTTCTGTCACTTTGGGGTTTCCTGGTATCTGAGCTACGTAGGAATCAGCTCCTTTTGCACTTATGACAACAGTCTTGAAGTTCCACATTTTGCTAATATCTATTTCAAGATCTTTATACTTGCTCAGTTTTTGGTAGGTCTTCACAGATGCATTTGTGTCGATTAGGACAGTCATATCAATGAGCAGGCATGATTTTTTTACTATTATTATTATTTTTGAGTGAGAGAGCAGTGCATGCCATCCAAATGTCACTGGGGTACAAATATACGAAGCCCAGTATACCCATCATGACTACACATCTGACATGGGTACACCAGGCATATACATCACAAGCATATGTGCGCGACATGGTGATCCCATATTTAGATAAACAGCGCATGACCTTGCAGGTGGGGCCTAGTTAAACTTTTCATCTTGCTCAAAAGGTCCCTGAAAAAGGGTTCTTTAAGGCTGTTGAACGAAACACCAGTGTTTCAATTCCCAAAGAGTTCCTCTCAACACATGGTTATGATGCTCCCAGATGCACATATCGTCAGCCACTAAGGGATAGACAAGCTCAACTGGTTAGATTCAAACATCTAACAAGCAATTGTGTGATATTGAGCAGAATATTTGCTGTAGCCCGTCTTTTGCACCAAGACTAACATTCCAAACCGTTAAGATCAGAAGCTCTGAGAGCCACTGAATGATATTGCATCACGATATAATTACTGCCTGGTATTGCATCAGAGCATTTATTATTATTATTATTATTATTATTATTATTATTATTATTATTATTATTATTATTATCATTATTATTATTATTATTATTGTTGTTGTTGCTGCTGCTGATATTGTCCTCGTCATCCCCA
>NC_068989.1:64819469-64823501 GCF_001194135.2 Octopus bimaculoides | reverse complement strand
TTATTATCATTATTATTATTATTATTATTGTTGTTGTTGCTGCTGCTGATATTGTCCTCGTCATCCCCATCATCATCATCATCCCCATCATCATCATCATCCCCATCATCATCATCATCCCCATCATCATCATCATCATCATCATTATTTTTAGTAGTAGTAGTGTTATCGTTATTATCCACCAAACGGCGAGAATATAAAAATGGGAAGAGCACTAATCTTAAAAATGTATTATCTCCTCTCTCCTTTTTTCTAATTAGGGTCGAAGGGTTTGCAATCGTCTTTCATCTTGTGAAGTTTTATGAAGTTATTGCATGTAAAAGTACCGAGGCGATTTGATCAACCGTATTTATTACAGTAATAAAATTAACCTTGTGTCTCTTAAAGTAAAATATATATTATCGGTGTTAGCACCATCGTCATCATCATCATCATTGTCACCATCATAATTATCACCGCCTTACTATGATCACCCTAATTTAAACGATGAATTGATGTGAAAATTTCATATCAAAATTTTATGTCAAATTAATGTTCATTTCTTTGAAAATACACTTTTTTCTGTTTAGATATAACCCATTTCTATGCCAATTCATCCTAATCGAACACGATAAGGATTTGATCTCCCTGTTGAAGTCAAGTTATTTCATATATATGTTTCTAATGTCTCTGGGTAAGGCGTAAAATATATAGTTTCTAAAGTAGAATTACCTGCTATTCATACGAATTCATATCTGAGTGTGTATGTGTATATATATATATGAGCTCTTCCACCCTTTGACAGGTCTTATTTTTCGTCCTGCAGGGTATCCAACAATCACCCTTCTCACCAAACAAGCTTCATGGGGTTGCCACTTTAGTCGCCGACGACCCCACCATGCAACAAGTTGTACTGGGTTACATGTTACCAGTAGCGTCCAAGAGCGACTTCACACACGTACGCACACACACGCATGCATGTATACATACACACATACATACACATGAGTAATTATTTATTGTTAGTTAGCCGATGAAGCACGTTCGTTGCCTATGGCTACTTAACGTCATCTACGGTATTCACACAATTGTCGATGGATCTAGCTCAAGAATTCTCCAGTGTTCGTTGAGTATATAAAAATGATAGAGCTGGAAAATGGAATAATCGAGAAACTTTATGGTTCACAGTGATCATTTCTCGGGTGGGATACTGGGATACTGCATAACTGGTTCGGGTGCATCCCGTGGTTCAGAATGGTCTTGTCAGGTGATGTTATAATGGGTATATCTTAAATAAACCCTGGGGTTTATTTAACGAGGTACATTTTAATGTATACATATATATTAATATATACGTCTGTCTCTCTGTATGTATGTATATATGTATGTATGTATGTATGTATGCATGCATTTATGTATATATATATATATATGTGTGTTGACGTGATGTTGTATCTTCTCTTTTATATATATATATATATAATAAATCTAAAAATGTTTATAAAACCGAAATCTTTCTCACTGATAAAAATAGACCATGATATATAATTAAACTACAAATGCATTGAACGGTATTAATTGATAAATTGAAATGGTAATACATTAGCAGTCAGTGAAGACAGTGAATTGATAGAATCGTTGGAGCATTGAATAGAATAACTCGCGATAAATGCTCCAGCTAGTCATGTACTGCATTTAAACGGCGCCGAGGCCGACTTTGTTATTTATCTCTCTCTCTCTCTCTCTCTCTAAGTCATGTCAAGGGAAAAGTAAGGAAGTCCTTGCACAGAAATCCCGCTGATCATTTCCCTTGCAAATATGTAGTGCATCTCAAATGAAAACACAGTTCTCGGAGGTTTTTCTTTTCGTGCAGTAAGTCTGGCTCAAATAAAGGAGTCTTCAGTAAATAAACCTCTGTGCGGTTGCTCGCATCCCTCGATAGAGCAAATGAATCTCCCTCAATACACGTTCTAAGTCTTCTAATAAAGCGAATAACAAATTAGATAATTTAACCCATGAAATAGCATAAAAAGACGGGATGGTCATGGTTGAATGGGATTGATTATGGATATACTTATTCGGGGTTAACAAAAGATATCTTACAACTGTACAACTTTTAAACTGGTTATTTTAAAGGTGTAAGGGCTGTTAAAATCTAGTAGTTTAATTCTTCCTGTGGTTACGGTTTGGGAAGACGGCAGGTGAACTTCTACTGCGATTATTTACCTTAGATACTCTCTACATAAACTAAATCTCATGTGATGTCTCGTCATAAAACTCACTGACAATATTTATAAATTCACAGAATAATCACTTCAAATATTTTCAAAACATGTTCTCTACTTATCGACAATTTTAGACATTCAGTATCAAATTTTATTCTTTGTTTTCAATTTTTCATTGTTTTACTCATAAAGCATTTTAATGTTCTTCATGTGATAAATTTAAAATCTTTTCCAATATTGTTATGCTTTAAGTGTATTCGATCGCGGTGTATGTTTATTTTTAAATATTCATAAATTGCATTCGATATTGAGTGACAAAAGAGTAGATGAGTAGCAGACAGTAAACGGGTGCTAGAAATAAATAGTTAGTTGTATTTCAACGTTGTGTTTCTAGATTGTAAGGTTGTAATATGGGTGATTTATATAGATAGAGAAACCAAAATTATATCAGACTACTAAATCTCTAACTTGGTGAGCGATGATTATATACCATCTAGTTATTGTTGAATTAGCAGACATTGCAGTGTATAAACCATATATATAACAATGAAAAAGTAGCACGAAGGTGGAAAACGAAAGAATTTAAAAGGGGGAAAAAACAGAGATGCAAACAAGCTGAATCCGTCATCAGTGGCCAACCAAATATCATTACAGTTTCGAAGCCGTTCAACAACAGCGTTCAATTTGGCAGTGTCGGAAACACGAGCTACTCGGATATAAAATCACAAACACGATAAAGAAACAAGAATAGAAAACACTGAGACAAGTGCGTTAACAGAAGAAATGAAGTCTGTAGACTGAATGGTAAAGTTGTAGGGAGAAGAGGAAGAAAATATTAAATCAGGCAAATAAATAGTGAAAGACGAAAAATACAAAACTAAACAAAAGTTTATACAATGTCTTTCGACATAGCGAAAAGAAAGATGTGTTATGCGAAGTAACTCTACTACGAAGATAGTGTGCCTTTCGGCCTTGGAAAAAGAATTTAATTAATCAAGACAGAAGCATATGCAAAATAACATTTAGTTGCATTCTTTAATGTTTGAGCTGAAATTTTTCTAATAAAATTTACAAAAGTATACAGTTTTATTCAGTTCATCTCTCTTCTACCCAACTAAATTCGAAAAGACAAAAAACATGTTTGTGTAGGAATTTTTATTAAAAGTTCGATTTTAATTAGTAGTTCAATGTAAAAACAAAAATATACATTAATATTATTTTCCAATCTGTTTCTATGCTTTTCAAACTCATATTAGCTATTATTTCCATTTGAGTGTTTTACCCTTGGTTCCCTTCATTGATAAAATAACAGATTAGAACAACAGCTGTGGTGATTTATTGATCATTGTTATTGTCAATTTAGAGTGCATCATTCTAATATCGGAATTTTCTTTGTTATTTTATGAAAGAAAAGAAGAGAACTGGGAAAAAGAGACGTTTTACATAAGAAGGGTAATTTATTCTGCCAGTAACGTTTCTTCAATTGTCTATTCTACAGATATTGTCTCATTATTTTCTATTAACTAAAACACACCATGTAATTAGTGAAGAAATATTTAGACTAAACATTATAAAAAATATAAATCACAAATATTCGAAGATTAGAAATTAAGAAGACATATGACAGCAACTTGATTGGTAATCATCGTTGTATCGATCAGTACAAATAGGTTTTTGTGTTGCTTCTGTAGCCGATATTCCTGCTGATATCATTTTTGATGACTGTGGATGTTGATTTTTCAATGACACTACCGATGACAGATTCTACAGTAGGAATTTTCTGTCTTTTTCCTTTATGTTTTTTTACTTATACGTGTGTGTGTGTGTG
>NC_068989.1:64810488-64818915 GCF_001194135.2 Octopus bimaculoides | reverse complement strand
AAAGAAAATGGGAGACCAGGTTAGATAATGTACTCCGATAAAGACAGGATGATCTTGTTTAGAATGCCTTTTAATCATAATATTATTCAGATAATACAGTTCTATATTTAAGAGATGAGGAATTATTAACATTATTTACATTAGACGGATATTTGTCCTCATCTTGTTTGTTGTTAACACAACGTTTCGGCTGATATACCCTCCAGCCTTCGTCAGGTATCTTGGGGAAATTTCGAACCTGGGTTCTCATTCCTAACGATGTTACTACTATTATTATTATATTATTATTATTATTATTACTATTATTAATCAGGTCGCTGCAGTGAATCGAACTCGGAACCTTTCTGCCGTGGGCAAAAGGAATTTAGGGGTAGGGGTTAGACGATTACATCTGCCTATCGAAAGGAGGGCAAGCAAATTTGACCTCGACGGAATTTGAACTCGGAACGTAAGAAATGCCGCTAAGTATTTTGCCCCGCGAGCTACCGATTCTTTTCTACGCTAGGCACAAGGCCTGAAATTTTGGGAGATGGGGGAGAAGTCGATTAGATTGACCCAGTACGCAACTGGTACTTAATATATTGACCCAGAAAGGCAAAGTCGACCGCAGCGGAATTTGAACTCAGAACGTAAAGACAGACAGAATACCGCTAAGCATTTCCACCGGCGCGCTAACGTTACTTATTTTTTTATTGGCCAAAAGGGGCTAAACATAGAAGGGACAAACAAAGGGATTAAGTCGATTACATCGACCCCAGTGCGAAACTGATACTTAATTTATCGACACCGAAAGGATGAAAAGCAAAGTCAACCTCGGCGGAATTTGAACTCAGAACGTAACGGCAGACGAAATACCGCTAAGCATTTCGCCCGGCGTGCTAACGTTTCTGCCAACTCGCTTTCTTCTTCATAGAGGAGGAGATAATAATTTTATGTTGATATCGGTTGAGACCGTGTTAAAATGTTCGATTTAGATGTATTAAGCGATAGTAAGCCTACAGAAAAAAAAACAAAAGAAATCACTCTTTAAGAAATTAAAATCGAGACAGACCGGTTCATTTGTAACGATAACAACATTTAAACCATCATTACTGGCTGTACAAAATGTTAATTCACGTGTTTGAGAGATTTCCTCAAGACCCAAAAAATACAGCTTAGATTTAACTCCTAATTAAATATCTTTTGTCATTCATCTACATATCTTCTGTTAGTGTATAATAAGCTGTGGCTTCTCAAATGGAAGAAAACATCTGCGTAGTTTGAGTAACGGTTAATGTACCTTTCTATAATTAATATATTGTGTAATTGAAGAACACATTTTAGTATAAGCATTACGCTTTGAGATAGTAACATTTGGAAAATAGTAACCTAATTTATCCTTCTTGCATTTGTATTCATCGCCGTCAGTTATTATACTTTAATTCTTAGCCAGCACGTATGCTTGCCAAATACGATTTCTTTCTCGTTGTTTTGCTGTCGTTTTTTTTTTTTTTTTGCTGTTGTTGTTATTTTTCTTCGGGTGAATAATGAAGCGATAATTGCCTGTTTTATATCTATATATTAATCGAGCAAACATTTTTATCATTTGATGCAGATGCAGTTGGGTTTGAACCAATACCCCTTACTTGTGATCTGTCCCAATGTTTAAATGGAATACATACAAATACTACGCTAAAATATTTCCCTTAGAGAGCTAATATGTTGCTAGTATCTGATTTTTTCATCAGAAATATATTCTTCCTTTCTATTAAGATCAAATGGAACTAAACAGATATCAGTAGTTACGTATTGTTATTTTACCTTACAAATGGCATCCTAATAGTGCTCTAGGCTTTATCATTACCGATTTTAAAATGCCATTTCAATACTTTATTATAAGGAGACAAACTATTGTCATTCGGGAAGAACTCTTTAGTTGCTAACTTCCTTTGCCTGATCTGTTAGGAGATTCGATTTTGTTCAGTTCTTTGATTTTAATAATCAGTGATAAAGAACATTATAAATGAAATCTCATTGGAAGTGTTACACACACACACACACACACACACACACACACACACACACACGTATGTGTGTGTGTGTGTGTGTGTGTGTGTGCGTGTGTGTGTGTGTATTCTGTCATTTGAAATATCTATAATATATATTTTATTACAAAATATGTTTTTAGCATATTCGACTTATAAAAAATATTTTAAAACGGGAATCCTTTATTCAGAATCAATAAAAGAATTTCATTTTCAAAAATAGTTTATATGAATTTGTAGAAATTTATAAATATGACCATACGGTTAGTAACAATAATGAATTATGCATTTTACTTATTTCCTATATAGAAACAGGAAGTAGATCTCTTCTTCTCTTGGTACAAAAATGCAATAATAATCACACAGCATATGGTTTGTGAATACAAGTTAATAAAGTGTATATAACAGATCTTCATTTAAAATATCAACCAAAATTGAGATTACATAAGTATGTTTCTAAAAAATGTACATACTTATGGCAATTTAAATCTTATGGAGGATGTACATTTATTTTCCCCCATGCTTTACAAAATCCAGTGGTTTATGCGTATATAAAAAGTAATAAAATGGTTATGTTATAGAATCAAATTACTGCCGTCTGGGGGCAGTCATTAAAGAGAAAAATACAGAAGACACGTGATTAAAACTGGTAGAAGTAATGTTTTCGCTGATAAGAGAAAAGTTTGACCATTAACTGAGCAAGAGAGAGAGAGAGAGAGAGAGAGAGAGAGAGAGAGAAAGAGGAAGACTAAAATGAGACAGCTTAGCTATGGGGGCTGGTGGAAGCTTAAAGTATATCATACTATGGTGAGTTCATATAACAGCCAAAATATGGCTTGCGGGATACTAATCTCTGGCTAAAGTAACTCATGTGACAACGGTGAAAGATAGTCGTGTATTTTACTTAGCTGGTCAATAACGTAAATTACCTGACAATCTGCGATCTTAGTTTGTTGCAACTTAACACGTGGCTAAACTGAAGCTAACCTCACTGCGTTATCTTCTGCTAGACTGCTGAAGAAACAGGCATTAATTATGAACATAAAGCAGCAGTTTGGGAAAATCAGTTGAAGATGAATGAAAATTACGAGCAGTAGGAAATGGTAAAAATAGTGAATCGGTCAAGGAACCTAAATATAATAACTAGACATGAATGTGTTGGGTGCAAACAGAGTGACTGCATATGTGCATAGGTATGCAAATGGGTGCTTTTGTTAGCTAACGGCTAGTTCTGTGTTCGTTTGCCTACACGTGCAAAATAAAAGGGCCCTGCATAAAGGTGAAGTGATCAATGAGATTAGTATTTTGCAACCATAGGTATATGGTTTGCCTTCGTGTCACAACGTGCTTTGAATGAATACTGAGATTGGCGGGGATTAAATGTCTGAACTATTGACTGCAAAAGCGTAATGCAGCTCGCTTGCAAAACTAATTTGTCACGTGTATAGTGCTTGTATTGGTGTCAAGGTGTGTGTATATGTGTGCAGGTGGCTGTGTGACTATGTATGCATGTGCGTAAAGCAAATGAAAAATCTAATACAGAGTAAATATTCTTGAGAAAGAAAATAAATATTACTGGATGGTAGAGGAAGAAAACGTACGCCTGAAAGAGTTAAATGAAAAAGTTGAATTGATTAATGATATAAAAAGGAACGAAAAAGAAATTATTACATTGCTAGCAAGAATTAATGCGATAAAAGTCCTATCTTAGAAATTCTGTTTAATGAAACCAAGGATTATAGCCATAATTCTACTCATATTAACGTTGTCGGTGTGTTTACGTCTCTCATAACTTAGCGGTTAGGCAACAGAAACTGATAGAATAAGTACTAGGCTTCAAAAGCAATTAGTTCTGGAGTCGATTTGTTCGACTTAAATACCTTTTAAGTTGGTGCCTCAGCAGGGCCTCAGTCAACTGACTGAAACAAGTAAAAGATAAGCAATAAAATATAGTTACACCATTCAAGGTTGGTAAATGCATTGTAAAACAAAGTAGAAATGAAACAGTAAATATAACAGATGTCAATTTACAATATCACTCTGAGCAGAGTTTACATAAATTGTCTATAATCTGCATATATTAGTCTAGTACATAATTTATATCGTGAAAAAAAATGGTATGGGAAATACATTTATATTTATCGTGTTTCAAAAAGTGAGTAGTATTATGTGTGTTTGGAATGATCGATTCGGTGGAATAATTTGTGTTGTAGAGTCAAATGTCTGCAATTTGAAAATGACCAGCCGCAAAGAGAAAAGCAGATAATATACGTGTGTAGAGAATTATAGATGTTATTGCGTCGAAGCAAATAGAGAGAGCTAACCACTTACTGACAGTGAGAAAGCGTGAATAAAATAGTTTAATCTAGTTTGTAGGCGACAACAAAAAAAAGAATGTTATTTTGAGTTCCCTTGAACAAGTTAAGACAACTCAGAGGCTACTAGTCTCTGATTAACTAAAATCTCACGATTATTACTTCTATGTTTAATGGTAAAAATCATAGAATATCTGTTCCTTTCGTAGTCACAGAATTATTGTGGGAAATACTTAAACTTAATACTTTAAAATTGTCTCATATATTTTCCCCAGATAGTCTCACTTGAATTCAAATTAACCATTAAACACTAAACCATATTGAAATATATTTCGTTCTAATCGAATGTTTTTATAGTAAATAATGGTTTTCTATTTTTATGAGTCGAACAAAAAATGCCTATACTTGGTTTTCTAATGAAACAATACTTCAATTTTTCTTTCATTGTCATCCTCATTTCATTCAATGTCGATATAATGTGTTTTCTGTGCGATAATTATCATCCAAAATGGAAACAAATACTATTGGCAAATAAGAACAAGTATTCTAATTGATTTTCTACAAATCATATGAATGGTAAAATATTTCCTTGGGTCTTTTGTTATGCAATAAAATGTAATTTATTGCCATATTAACATCATATTTAATATCTTTTCCATTGCAATGTTTAAATGAAGTTTTCTAGAATAATATGTAAAACAACCCAAAACTAAATTTCTGGAAAGGAAACTACTTGTGCAATTCTACACTTTCGAGATGTTTTGAGACTGATAAACTGAAAACTTTTTTTTTTTTAATAATTCTTTTGAGAATTCTCATAATTGATTAGGTTGTGAAGGTACCACTAATACACTCCAGTTCAAAGTCTCTGGCGCAAGTGAACGTGGATTTATGGCTGTCAAGAAAAACAAACGCTTCCATGGAAAACACAAACTAAGGGCTGAACTTCACCCTCCAAATGCATTCGTTCTCTATTGAATACTTGTCAATGTACTAATTAAACAAAACCCTAAATCAACAGTGGTTTCTCATTATTTTCTATTAACTAAAACACCAGGTAATTAATGAAGAAATATTTTGACTAAATAATGTTAAAAATATCAATTTCAAATATTTTAAGACAGAAAATTAAGACGTATGACAGCACCTTGATTGGTGATCGCTGTATCGATGATAACAAATAAGTTTTTATGTTGCTTTTGAATCCGATATTCACGCTGATATGATTCTTGAGGACTATGGAAGTTAATGGCTGAAAGACATGAATGTTAACAGACTCTACATTAGATATTTTCTTTCTTTTTCTTTTTTTTTTTGTTAATTATTTCATATTATCGTGTTGTTTTCTATGGAACTGAAACTGTCAAATGAGGCAATGCCCCAACTCGTGTTGAATAGACAGAAAAAACTACTCGTGTAATTACCAACTCAAGTAATGCTGTATGAAATTGTCAATAAGGAAGCCTCTGCGTGTGAGCCCATTCTGTTAAACATAGTACAAGTCAACGAAATGGTTTTATAAGACAGATCGATAACGGCTGAAATGCATTTGATTATAGATCTGGTATTCGATCAGGCCTGATTTGGAGTTAAACAACAAAATTATAGATTTATAGCTTGATGCTGTATTAGGCACGAATAATGCGCAGAGCAAGTGACATCACTCTTTAAGTCTTTGAAATCAGATGCACTGACGTTGGCTCATTGGTGACGATAACAACGTCATTTAAAGCAAGCTCGGTGTTTTACACCAACGTGGACTATAACTGAGCAAAATTCTCATAAAAGGCATTTCACAGTGAAAACCTTTTTTTTTTTATTTTGAAGCGGTGGCTGTATGTATTGCCAACATTGACTAACGTATCTTCATACTTTTACGGCGATAGAATATTATTTCAGAGAAATTTGTCTGCTATTTCTACCAAGTCCAGCGACCGTGGATTGATTCATTAAAATAACGCTCTTGTTAGTAACGAAATACTTGTGTTTATTCAAGTGATTTTGACGTTTGACTTTTGATTTTAAAAAATCGACTTTGATTTATTAAACATTTATAAAGCGGGAATTGTTTTTGTGTAGAGTATGTATAAACGTTCCAAATAAATAAACACCTGACCCACAACACTAAATATGTCTTGTACGATAATTTAGAAATTATACAACTCCCATCTATCAATCAAAACTTATTTTACGACAGACGCTTTATATTTTGATTTCATATTTCGGGGTCTGATTTACCTTTTTTAACTCCATTCATGATGACAATTGATATTGGTTTCAGATCTTGGCACAAGGCCTGCAGGTTTGAAGGAGGAACTAAGTTGATTATATTGAACCCAGTGCTCAACCGGTACTTATTTTACCGGCTCCGAAAGGATGAAGGCAATTCTGGCATCGGCGGAATTTAAACCCAGAACATAAAGACAGACGAAATGCTGCTAAGTATTTTGCCCGGCTAACGATTCTGCTAACTCACCACCTTATGATGTCAATTGATATCAATGTACTAAGTTTTTACTGAATGAAACCAAAGAAGAGTTAATTACTTTTTCTCTCCAGTAATTTCCCTACGCATCCCATCTGCTGGGCCAATTCCTTAGGGGATTGCACTGGATCCTTATAGATGAGGTTGTTCACTCGGTCTTCAATGAAATGATCAGGTCAGATGGAAAGCGGATGGTCTGTGAGGTTGAATTTCCCATCGTTGAAGAGCAAACTCTGTCTGCGTACTTCTTTCAGTGATAGGCCTTCTCCGCACACGGCACAAATGTGTCAAGCGGCCCTAGCAGCTTTGGAACTTTGACTGAAAGAGAAGAAAATCAGGTGCCGGACATGCTCATTTGTTTTCTACTTGGCACATTACGTCATATGTCTGAAAACAGGTAAATATATTAAAATTTCAAATACGATAAACAAAAGCTGTTGGGGAAAAAACAGAGCTTGAAATGAAACAACATAAAACAGTATGACAAAAGTATTTTTTAAATTTATCTGACAGCCCAATATTATCAGATATTTTACAATATATTTTAAGTACTAAATTTTCTGTTACATATATAGCACAATATACGTGATAAAAACATAACCGTTTTTCAAATTCTATCATGGCATAATGTGTATAACTACACCTGAAACACAGTTTAAATCATTTCGATTTTTTTAAATTACCTTAGCAGTGGGACTACTTTTCCATGGAAACTGTCATTCTTCAATCCATTACGTGTTAACCTCATAAAACAAATTGCTCTGCCAGAATGAAATTTTCCACCCTTTAATTTTCTTGTGTTATTTAGTCGTCATTTTGCGAAATAGCTTGTAGATGATTTACATAAAATGTTTTCTGTCCGCATCTGTTTTCCTTCTCAAGTCAATCAATAAAAACAAACGCATATTAGAATTCCGTTCTTTCACACATTCTAAGCAAGAACGAAGCAATGACACAACGCCTAGTAGTCACGTCCTTTACATCAATAGCGACAATATCGGATTTGAAATGAACACGTTAGTTATTTCCATTTTCCAGCATGGACATACTCGGTAAATATTAGCAGAGACGGATGTGTACACAGTTCATGAGAGTAGAACAAACCTGGCAGAAAATGTTCCAGATTTTCTTCATCAGTAATCACAAAACGGATATAGATTAAAATATATTGTGACTTGCCATTGATTGCTATAGTTGTGCAGAGATTTCATGTGAGATTTTCTCGATATGCAAGGGAGATAAAATTGTGTAACTAGCGTATAAGCCTGGTAATAATATTGTATGTTGTTTCAAAATAAACGCAGAGGATCATGGGATTAAGAGTTTGCGAATAAGATGTTATAAGTCATGTTGTAACATCAAATTAATTTGATAGTATAGTTTGATACACAGCTTGACATTTATTAATCGAAAATTTCGAAACTTGTACATATACATATATATATATATATATATACATAATCGAGTTATGCCGTGCAGTAGAGTCCAGAAGGCGGATGAAATAGTGCTATCTACGGCTACATGAGACTTTAAGTGCTTTAGTTTATATAAAAATCAAAATGTTATATGGAAATGTATGTATGTATGTATGTATATATATATA
>NC_068989.1:64808315-64810291 GCF_001194135.2 Octopus bimaculoides | reverse complement strand
TATATATCAGGGATGTACCGCCTGGGTAGGCAAGGTAGGCAGTGCCTACCCCGAATAAAATAGATTGATAGTAACATTTTCCTTTTATGGCAAAATATGCAAATAATTCAATAAAACTATGAAGGTTACTCTGAGTACGATGCATAAAATTCAAGGTATTGTTTTTCTTTGTAGATTAGGTAGGCATAGTTCGCCCCTGCCTTTCAATCTCAGTATTAAAGCTATGCATAGAACTGCTGTAGTTGCACGTGTTGCGTACATGCCTATAGCAATGTTGTGTTTACGCGCTATAAAGTCAGAAGTAAATCTACCTCCAACTCAGTCGCGCCCCTGTGTTTCGCTTATTTTGTTTTTTTTTTTGTATGTTTTACTACATAAACGTCGCCAACTGCCTACCCTGAGTAATTACTGATGGCAATTGCCTGATATGTATATGTGTGTGTATCTTATGTGTTTATATGCATTAATTTATATATATTTTTTGTATATGTGTATATGCGTTTGCATATATATATATATATATATATATATATGTGTGTGTGTGTGTGTGTGTGTGTGTGTGTGTGTGTGTGTGTGTGTGTGTGTGTGTGTGTGTGTGTGTGTGTGTGTGTAGTCAATTCAAATAAACGAGGAAAATTAACGGACAAGAGGACGTGCGCACAAGAAATGTTTTAGCTTGACGCTCGGTCAAAAGCGATAGTTTGACTTTTCAAGCATAGCTCTCCGTCGGAAAGGAGAAAGGGAAAAGTCCAAAACGGGAAAAGGAAAAGAAATCGTCACCACCACATTACTGAATATATGTAAATGTATAAATGTATATCTATAAATGTATGTATATATGTATGTGTACACGTGTGTGTGTGTTTGTGTGTGCATGTATATGTAATAACGTATAGAATACATTGTAGTATGCGCTCAAGTTCAAAACACGCCGACCTCGGCTCTCCTTTTTATCTGTTCAAAATCAACGAATAATGTACTAATTCTCTCTTTTTATTATTATTGTTACTGAGCGAGAGAGCAGCGCACGCCATCAATGTGATACTGGAGTAAAAGATACGAAGCCCAGTGTACCCATCATGACAACCCGTCTGATAAGGGTACGCTAGGGATATGCATCGCAACCACATGTGCACGACATGGTGATATCATATCATGATATACAGTGCATGAGTTTGAGGTGGGGTCCAGTTAAAATTTTCTTCGGGTCGAGTAGCTCATCCTCCTCAAAGAGTCCTTGAATAAGAGTTGTTTAAGGTTGTTGAACGAAACACCCATGCTTCCAGGGGTGACTTATTCAAATCTCATAGAGTTCCTCCCAACACATGGCTGGTCGTAATCGGAGATGCGCATTTCTTCAGCCACCAAGGGACATGCTCAACAGTTTAAGGTCAAACAAGTGAAAAGAAATCTGTGGTATTGGGCAGAATATTTGTTGTAGCCTATATTTTATACCAGGACAAACCATATACATAATAATACTTCCAATCAGTTAAGATCTGATTATTATTATTATTATTATTATTATTATTATTATTATTATTATTATTATTATTATTATTCACTAGTCTTATTTTTATCACGTGCTTTCACTGCACTACAGAGCGCAGCTCTGTGTGCCTTGGGTATATGCTGTGATTTGTTGTGATGCTCTCAGTTTTACTGCATTGAAATTGTTTTACGTAGGATGTGTGCAGTGCCTAGTAGTACTATTTCTGTGTTATAAATACTTATTACTCGTGGTGAAGGCAGCATGTTCTTTGTCTTACCTTCTTGGAGATTTTAGGTAAAATTATACTAATGTGTCCGTTTGTTTTAATTTAAATAAATTCTATGTCCTTATGCAGCTGAGGATTGCTCTGCATTTAAATTGATGTAATGATTCCATTGTTCAATTAAATGGAATTGCTTGAAACGACCGTGTACTGCATTACCTCTTGATATCTCATTGTTGCTTTTTACACACACACACGCAC
>NC_068989.1:64803309-64808192 GCF_001194135.2 Octopus bimaculoides | reverse complement strand
TTGAATGTATTTAGCAGTATGCACGATACTAACAAATTTTCCTTGCTTTATAATAAAGCAATACGCAAATACTGACAAGTAAAATCATGCATAGTAAAATAAATCATTAGTTTAATTCATTTTACCACTATTTCCTTTCTCTTTGTACTTTGTTATTAATCCGTATGTTATTGGTATTTTTCAGTTTCATTCTCTAAACGCATCAAGGTCACGTGGCCATTTCTAGATGGCCACCTATAGAATAGCAGATACTGTCTGGATATTTGAAGTAGCCATTTCGCCATTACAAATGGGCTGCTGGTAGTTGAAATTAGATTTCTGATTAAGTTTACGAGGCTTTCTATTTGAAACAGCTGACAGTTGTAGTATATAAATCAACAGAGTAAATACAGTATAATAATACGGCCAAAACTCCATACTTCAGGAGTTGGTAAATCGCTTTAAGGGTTCAGTAGTGACCTACATCTACAAAGGTGTTGCTGCTTCTGTTGTTGCTGCCACTTAGAGGAGCACTCTAAATCTCTTCCAGAAAAAGGTGAACAATTTGAATGTTATGGAGAGGCTCAACAACACCCTTTAATCTTGTGTTGTGCCTCCTCACTTTTCTTCTTATACCACAACTACACTAGCCTCTACTCCAAACCTTTCGCTGATCTCGATCAACTTGCACTCACCTCCTTTCATTACTTATATTCGCACTGTTGTCAAATACTGGTTTCAACTTTTGGCACAATTTCAGCAACTACGGGGGAGGAATTAAGATGATTACACTGACTCTAATGTTCCACTAATACTTATTTTAATCATCCCGAAATGATTAAAGGCAAAGTCGACTTCGGCGTAATTTGAACTCAGAACGTAAAGGCGAGCCAAATGCCGCTAAGCATTTTTCCCGGTGTGCTAACGATTGTGGCAACTCGCCTCCTTATTTACTATCTAATGTGTCCAGGCATTTCTACTTTACATGTTAACCCTTTAGAGGTATTCACTGCGCGGGATTTTCCTGCAGACATTCTATCGATTTGCAGTTATTTAAGTCTATCAACCACATCGAACTCATTTGTCTCAAAGCTCCCCATATATTTTGATGAATGAAGGACGAATAGGGAAAGTGCTGTAAACACACCTTTACGTCAATGGCGACAGTATCAACCCTTTCTCTCACACGAAATGATTAAGAATAAAGATAAGAAATTGGGATGTTAAAAGAACCGATTCCATAACAGACCAATAGAGTAAGTACCAGGCTTACAAAGAATAAGTTCTGGAGTTGGCTTCTTCGACTAAAAAACCCTTTAAGGCGGTGCTCCAGCGTGGCCGCAGTAAAATGAGTGAAATAAGTCAAAGAATGAAAGAATAGTCGCATTGTGACATTCTAAATGTTCTGCATTATAATATAGGTAACTTGTTAATATATAGGAGAGTACATTACAAAGATGCTTCCACGGTGATCAGAACAAAAGCACCATTTCACACAGTTCATTTTCTTTCTGTGTAATATGTGTTATAGTTAATGATTCATTTATGTTATTGCCAGTAATTCATAAGTATTGCCTATATATAGTTTATAGATGAGATGAGATATTCTCCGTATAGAATGCACTTTTAAGTGCTCAATGATTCAAACTTGAGCAAGTATAGGAGCAAATGTGGGGATAGACAAAATTAGACAGTTCAATATATAAGGTATGTTAAATCCATGAAATACAAAATATGTGTGTATGTATATATATTAAAAAGGTCCAACTTAGACAGAGTACAAATGATATAGAAAATTAAAGGGGTAGAAGAAAGGTATAACATATGCATCAGCCGTTTCTGGGGGCTCAGCGATCCATAATAATGCTTGTAGATTAATTCCATTAGAGAATGCGGCTGTATGGATGCATTTAACATAGGATGAGACGAGCCTCCGTCTTCGGGAAAGAGATCTTACATTTGAGATCATAAAGCATTAACTCTGTATTGTACAGAATATGTACGTCGTCCAAATAGTTAAATTTTGCAGTTTTCTACACGGAGAATTTCTTTACAATCTGCTTTCATTTAATTAAGGATAATGCAGTCGGATTTAGATGTGTGCCGCCACCCTTAGATTCTTCTGAGGTCATTGTCGAGACAAGAGATGTGAAATGAATAGAAATTCAAACAATAGCATTGCTTTAGTATTTTAGCAGAATATAATCAGTTGTCAGTCACAATTAGTAAAAGATTTATCATTCGATACCAACAAGATAGAAGGTTAGAGCCAAAATGTATAATCTAACTGAATATTACTGATATTTATTTTATGAGTAAAATAATTGGAAAAATAAATTTTAATCGATTTCATTATATATCACTATTATTTGATCTACTTTTGGAGAAATAAAATTTGAAGTCACCTGCCAAATGATTCTAATTCTGGATAATAGAAAGATGAAACTAAATACTGTAATGTATTTAGTCTGGTCTTCTGCCATCTCTGACAAAGAACCGCCCACGAGACAAATAAAATATTTATCGATTAAGAAAACGCATGCCAGGTTGTTATCGAAGTAGAACAGAAGAAAAAATATCGTAAATCTATATTACCTTATAACATTCTTGTGTTATGGCCATTACGTGATCATAACACTGGGAGATAATATTTATCAATATACACTTTGTATTATCTGTTATATTATTTCGCATGAAATTTCATTGAGCAAAGAGAAACATGAGTACGTCCATATTTGTTTCTGCTTTGATTTCTTTTCACAGTCATACATTGAATATGGCATAGTTTTATTGGATTTGGCGTTTGCAAACGTAATGGGATATTCGATTTTGTTTCAAATAACTTTGTTTCCACAGCTTTTAATTTTCATCTTCATTTCTAGAACACAAGCTGCAGAAAATGTGTTTTAGTATAAATCGAAATACATACATATACAAGCGCACATGTACACACACACACACAAACACGAATGTATTGAATATATACATATAACAAAATAAGATGACAAAGAAATAAACGATCATCTTATGAACTTCATTGGCTTACAACTGTTTCTGCTTCATATTTGAGGCTCCGGTGAAGCTACAGGGCTCTCAACTCAGGCTCTCAACTGTGAGTCCACTGCACCTTATAATAGAAACAGCCATAACCTAATGAAGCTAAGATAGCCGTTTATTCCTTCACCATCTCATTTTCTTATTTCCGTTCTGCATTTGATTAAGGCTTCGTTCTGAAGCATATGCATAATGAGTTCTAGTCAAGGTCTCTCCACCCAGTTCTACACCAATCTCGCAAAACCTGAGCTACATATATATATATATATATCCTTAATAATTTACTTATGACAGTCATTAGATTACAGCCATGCAATGGCACCGTCTGGAGGAATCTTAGTCAAACGAATATCCTGGCACTTATTTTCTAAATCCTGGTAACTATTCTATCATGATGTTTTACGGGACCATTTAATTACGAGACGTAAACACATCAGCACCGGCTATCATATTCATTCACAAAGCTTTAGGTGGCCTGAGGATAGAGTACAAGATACTTACAAAAGATGCCACGCTGTAGAACTAAACCCAGAAGCATGTGGATGGGAAACAGATGTATGTATTGTATATATATATATACACACAATGAGTTGCACCATGGCGGTTCTTCACTAAATGATATATATATATATATATATATATATATATATATATATGGCAAAAAAATCGGGGGAGAATATATCTAAGCTTCCATATACATTAGTCAATAGGGCTGTGAACATTTTCCGATATCTCACGAATTAAAACTTTCCTTGAATGAAATGAAAAGTCAGTTTTTCAAATTGATTTTTCCGTATGGGGTGCAATGAAGAAAATAAAACCCAAATTAACGGTTATTAAAAGTTACAGAATCAATAGAAATGCGGCATCAGAGAAATAAAAATTTATAAACACTAAAGATCAAATGAAACCGTCTTTTACTGGGTGTCAAGTTATTTATTTTTAATGTTGATATAAAGCAATAAAAATATGACTATTAAGAACCCAGATTATCTCCCATTACAATTTTAATAAAACTTTCTCACAAATATCGTTAAAACTATTATTACGAAATGATCAATATTTCAGTCTTTAATAATATTAATGACATGATAATGCATACATATAGGGACTGTACATGTAATCATTTGCATTCCTATATATAGGTATGTATATGCATATATATAAGGCGCAAACTTGTTATGATCTTTTGGATGTTGGCTGATGATGAATACGCTACGAATTTTCTGTTTGATTTGGTTCTATAATGTTTCCGTTTGTTGCTTTTTCGTGAAATTTTTGAAATATACATATGTAATGCTGAGCAATCCTGATTTCCTTACTTATATATATATGTGTGTGTGACCATGGTGTTCCTTCATTAATTGCCTGTCACAAAACCTATTATATGCATTTAGCCTGCATTTCTTATATTACCTTTCTCGGTATGCCTCTTTTCTAGTCTCAATTTGTCCCTCTCTACGTTATAGAACATGAATGGAAAAATCCCTCAACCGACCAAACAACATTAATATACAGGGGTTGGACAAAATATGGGAAAAACTTAGTCAAATAGAAATGTGTTATTTAATACGGAGTTAGTACAAGGAATTGACTTGTACAGATTCTGAACAGTTGTTACGTTAATGGTGAGCTATTTTTCAAGTAAAACTTTCTTCAACTCTTTCAGTGACGATGCCAGGGGGAAGCGGCTTCTTACTTGTTATACATACATGTTCGATGATATTGTGATCCGGATAAGGCAGTACAAATTGAAAACATCCGTTAATTATTCTGTTGATTTGTCTGTTAGTTCACTACATTTGTTTATATGGGTTTTCTCACGCATATATGTATATATATATGTATAT
>NC_068989.1:64801453-64802952 GCF_001194135.2 Octopus bimaculoides | reverse complement strand
ATATATATATATATCAATATTTGTACGTATATACATATATATTCATATAATTATTTAAAATTATAATACAGGGTATCTAAGAGATACCGCCACGCTGAAAAATAGCAGTCAAATCTTGACTCTAAACCACAATAAATGTTCATATAGCACAAAAGAGCGAAGACGAAGACAAAATAAACTAGTAAAAATAACTGGATAATTCCAGATCCCGGATTTCTGGCTTTGCATAATAAATGCTTTGCCTTCATCGGTGGAATATACTCAAGCACATAAATATAAATATATATATATATAAACATTACAGTATACTCACATATACGAACGTATACATACATATATATGCACGTATGTACACGGCCAACTTAAATTGCCCGCCTAAAAACTCCTCGTGCGATATGGACAGAATATCAGCGCAGTATTTATAGTTATATAAATATATATTTATATAAATATTTATATATATTTATATTTATTTATATTTATATAAATTTATATATTCATATATGTAGGCACTACATACAAACACAAAATTAATGCCAATATATATATATATATATATATATATATATATTGCAAAAGTGATGGTGGTGGTGGCGGTGGCAGCAGCAGCAGCAGTAGTAGTAGTAGAAGTATTAGTAGTAGTAGTGGGGGTGGTGGTGGTGTTAATAGTTATGCATGGAGGAATGGAATGTGCCCACGGCTTTTCTAAACCCTCCAAGAACAGTAACATTGATACCATTATTTACGTTCGATGAAATGTCATTACATGTGGACGACTACCTCAACGACAAGAGCAGCGCTGGATTTACAAGGAGCTGAGGATCTGGGTAGGAAGGGCTGAAAACCATGGTTAGTAAGAGATCGTAGATGTAGGCATCCACAGGGAATGATAAGAGGTAAATAAGTGAATTGATCGAGAATGGCCGAGCAGAGGTGGTAAGGGACTAGTTGAAGAGCTACGCTCATTGCACTGGCGATATAAAAGGTAGTTAAAGACGTTGTTATTGATGTGGGCCATAGGCCGGATTGCGTTGAGGAATGACTTCCTGTCAAATAATCGTAGTGTTCGTAAATGTGTGTGAATATGTGTGTGTGTGTGTGTGTCTGTGTGTGTGTCTGTGTGTGTGTGTGTGTGTGTGGGTGTGTGTGTGTTTTAAAACAGTTTGATTCGGTTCCATGTATCTCAAAGTTTTTGCTGCGAGCCAACGAAACTTTAAGTTGCATAAGGCTGTATCAAACACTTTTAAATAACAATAGATGTAACTGCGAATAAATATGCTGAGTGCCTCTTTCTTTCATTTGTCTACTCACTCTTACATACATGTATATATATTTATGTGTGCGTGTGTGTGTGTGTGCGTGCGCGTGTGTGTGTTTGTGTGTGTGTGTGTGTGTGTGTGTGTGTGTGTGTGTGTGTGAATGTTTATTGAGCGAAAACACCTAAAAGCTCTACAAGGCTCCGGCAGGGGATGGTGTCCAACCCTGCCGTACTCTTTCAC
>NC_068989.1:64798298-64801443 GCF_001194135.2 Octopus bimaculoides | reverse complement strand
TGTGTGTGTGTGTGAATGTTTATTGAGCGAAAACACCTAAAAGCTCTACAAGGCTCCGGCAGGGGATGGTGTCCAACCCTGCCGTACTCTTTCACTGCAACTTTCTCTCACTCTTACTTCTTGTTTTTGTTGTCCCTGTATTTCAAAGGGCCAGCCTTGTCACACTGTGTCACGCTGAATATCCCCGAGAACTACGTTAAGGGTACACGTGTCTGTGGAGTGCTCAGCCACTTGCACGTTAATTTCACGAGCAGGCTGTTCCGTTGATCGGATCAACTGGAACCCTCGACGTCGTAAGCGACGGAGTGCCAACAACATATGATACTACTATGTACCCTTTGTAGAAATATTATATTCTACCGTAAATTGTCAATTAACGTCATTGTAGGTCAACAACGTGGTCATTGATAAAATTTCACTGCAATAATAGTACAACTCCTGAGGCACAACAGTAAATAATACTCTACTAAAATATAACAAAAATTCAATATAAATTTACTTGCATGTTTGAAATGACTGTACCATCATGTTATTATTTCAATCTCAGTCGACGACCTCAGATAAAAACACTTACGAAATTGGTAATTTTGTGAAAATAATGAAATATCCTGTTGAAGATCACTTCTTTCTTATACGATATTGATTCATATTAAATTGGTGTGATTCAATTTTTGCAGTTAAGGATTTAAACAAATATTTGAACACCTTTAATTTCTCATTCTGGTAAAATGAAGAATTGTTGACTTAAGTGGGATTTAACTAGAAGCCGCAGAAAACAACTCTGAGCAGTGAAGTTGAAATTATTATCTCCATTTATTTATTAGAACTTCATTTAACGGTTTGTTCCATTTGCGAATGGACACTGATTTTAATTCAATCGTCCCCATTACCTTTATGATCGCCGCTACAGGAAGAAAAGTTGTCATCTACAAGATTTTAACTTTAAAAATAAAATTAAATCATTTAATGTGAGCTGTACTCATTCAGACATTTTACTTACCTAACCCTAGAATGAAACACAAATAATCAGTTTTATCTTCTGACAATGTCAATCTTTTCTGATCCGTGTAACTCACCTTACATTAAACTACATTAACCGTTAATTCAATGGTCTTTACTTCGTTTGGTTTCTACTGGTAATGTTTAATTATCTGTCGTTTAAACTACTTACAAGTATTTCTCACCAGTATATCGTGACGAATTACTGTTCAATTTTTCATTATTTTAATTCTCTGTTAACAGTATTACAAACTTCTATTGGTCATCTGTCATTTCGTGTCGGCTTGCTTTATTATTATTAAATCCTTGACGCATCATTTCCTGGCGCTGGCTTTCAGTAACTCTTTTTCAGATATTTTCTTGTCTGTTTCTCATTTTACAGAATTACTATTATCACACACATATATTCAGATCTGTTTGCGCAGAGATCTTTATTCTATAGCGTAAGATAGGCAGATTGGAATGATGAATAATCATATTATCCAAATCTATCATTTATATGACACACTACAAAACGTGAAGCACCAAACGCACTTGATATCTGAACAATATTAGTGGAATGACCGATAACTTATTATAATCAAACTAAATTTATCTTAATACAAGTCATTTCCCTTTTTATTACGACGGTTTGAAGTTATTTGTTTGATATAAACCAAAAAAATGGTTGATAGAAAAACGTTATCATGAAAAATAAATCAAAGTGAAAAAAATAACGTCCATCTTTACAGCAAAATAACTTCATCATTAACTAAAATTAAATAAATTGTCCAATGATGAAAACCGACCGAAGATGTCTGGTAGGAAATTATCGGTAGTTATCTAATAAAAATCAAAATTGCGGCTATTTATGGAGCAAATTTCATATAATTTAGTGAAGCTTAACTAATGGATGGAATTATTTCTTCAAACCGGAAAAACATCTTTTAAAATAGCTTTTGCACTTTATTTATTTTACATTCTTCGACAATTTGTTTCCAGTTATAAAGTATACACTTTTATAGAGAGAACGCAAAACTATATTAAATAGATGGAGAAAGGAATATAGAAATATGAGTGCGTATATGTATATATATATACATATGTGTGTGTATCCATATACACACATATATATATATATACATATATATTAATATATATATATGTGTGTGTGTGTGTGTGTGTGTGTGTTCAGTTATTTTCTTTTTCCTTTTTTCTAATTTTCTAAATTGTTAAAACTAATAACATTTTATCCCACCTTATTGTTATATAGACGTAACAATGTAAATAGAGGCACACTTTGTTTCACTATTTCCTTTGAAATAAATTAAAAGGAAATAGAGAAAGCAGAAAAGTTATGTGAGAATTCAGTGATGACAGATACAACGAAATAATATTCGTATAATTCAACAATAATGATTACTTTTGACTAAGCACGCAGCCAGTTTTGCTAAAGAGATGGGGTTTCATTAATACAATCAAACGTTATAGTGCAGTGCATCATTGGAATTCATTATATCAACATTAGAATTATAAAAACAAAATATCATTATTCATTGTCTTTTACACACACACTCACGCTCGCGCACTTGCATAATATTTGTGTGTGTGTGCAAGTGTGTACATTCATATGTAGATATGTGTCCGGAGCTAATCACCCAACCCATGGGACCACAATTGACTGTGAAATCTTCAGTGAGTCGAGGATTATGACCATCTCATTTTAAATATGTTTCTAGGTATTTAAGTGTGTGTATATATATATATATATATATATATAGACATATATATGTGTGCGTGTGTGTATGTATGTATGTATGTATGTATGTATACACGTGTGTGCGTGTGTCCTTCCCAACCACATAGTTGCGAGTTCAGTCACACTGCGTGGAAGCTTGAACGAGTGTGAGTGGATCAGGTAGGCGGAAATTGAAAGAAGCCCGTCGTATATATATATACATATATTAATTCAATAAGCTAGCGTGAAAAAAACCTCATAAGGGAAAAAAACATCATTTATTCCCTAGAATATATTTATTTATATTTATATAAGGGCATTGCTATAGAATAATGCCTCAATCTATGAGGGGACTGCTAATGCCCTTATATATATATGTGTGTGTGTGTGTGTGTGTGTGTGTGTGTGTGTGTGTGTGTGTGTGTGTGT
>NC_068989.1:64796696-64797936 GCF_001194135.2 Octopus bimaculoides | reverse complement strand
TGTGTGTGTGTGTGTGTGTGTGTGTGTGTGTGTGTGTGTGTGTGTGTGTGTGTAATATATGTATATGTATATATCTATGTGTGTGTGCCTTTGCGTCTGTTTCTCCCCTACCATCGCTTGACAACATAGCGGTTCGGCAGAAAGGAACGATGAAATAAGTATGAAGCTTTAGAAAATAAGTCCTGGAGTCGATTTGCTCGACTAAAACGCTACAAGGGGTTACCCCGGCCTGGCCGGAGTCACACAATCGAATCAAGTTAAAGATAAAAGTTGTGTGTGTGTGTGTGTGTACATTTGTGTGTGTGGGGGGCGTATTTTTCTCCTTTTTTTTTACTGTGGTTATGCTGGAACACTCCTTGAAGAATTTTTAGTCGACGTTTCCACCCCGGTAGATCTTTTTTAAAGTCTGGTACCTATTCTAACGGATCCTTTTGCTGAACAACCAGATTACTGTACGTAATCACACCAGTACCGGTTATCAAGCAGTGGCGGGGCGGGCACAAACACAAAGCTACACATACATTGATATGCATATACATAATATACCGGATGAAGTTCTTTTAGTTGCCGTCAACCAAATACACTAACGAAGCATTGATCGACCCGATGCTGTAATAGAAGACAAGATGCCACGCAATGGGACTTAACCTGGAACCATCTGGTTTTTACCACACAGTCACGTCTGCGCCTATATGCATTTGTGAGTGTAACTCTGTATTTGTGTCAACGTGTATATGTGCGTATTGTTATGAATATGTGCGAATCATTGATGTATATGTGTCTCATTGCGAGTTAAGTAATCCATTTAATCAAAGATATGTGTTTTATATTCGCTGTATTTCCGAGGACACAGTGTAATTTAAACTTTATTGTGCTTCTTTCAGTCTCTGCCTATAAAAAGAGCAGAAAAAGCCATTAGAAGAACTTGAGAAATACACAATAAACTTTAAATGATTCCACTGCTTCCAGCTACAAGACGTTTTCTAACCAGAGGTTCCCATTTGCAGCTAGGGTGACTGATCTGTTTCAGAGTTAAATAACTTAACCATTAATACGACGTTTGATTTTCTTTTTTTCTTTTTTTTTTTGTGTTCTCTCATGAGAATATACCAACAATTATTATATACCTTTCATCTGCTTGATCGGTGCTCTATCGAATTTTGACTCACATTGTCGTTTATATATATGTGTATGTGTGTGTAGATGTAGATGTATGTACGTATGTATGTATATATATATA
>NC_068989.1:64795354-64796449 GCF_001194135.2 Octopus bimaculoides | reverse complement strand
ATATATATACACATATATATTTATGTAATATTTTGGACTATTGGTTATATGTCGATTAGTATGTTAATGTGTTGTGTAAATCATTCGCACGGTTCGGGTTACCTTGTTTCATCCGCAGTTGCGGTATTTTCCGTTGGATGTACTTCAGGAATTCCGCTGTTAATTGAGATAAAAATAATTTATTAAGTAACCAGAAGACGGATTTGTATTTCTCTTTGTTTTGTTCGATGAGCGTTTCGACCCATTTTACTATTGTCCCTTATGGGTTGCGGACTGTGCATCATGTTGTGTTGCATCCGTTTTGCACTCTGGGTCACATCAGCTACATCAATACATAAAGTGGTATCTTGCTAAAGGTCTTGAGTTTGGGCGGTCATGTTGTTATTTCCTGTCGACGGGCAAATAATATGAACAGCCAAACTCAAAATCTTGTTTTTCTCTCGAATTTCTCGGCGATGATTGTATGAGTCACTGTGGTGTTGTGCAAGCCGTACTTGACTAAAATATTCGCATTGACATTGCCAACAATCTTGCACCTTTCTGCTTTATTTACTTATTTTTGTGACACACGTTATTTAGTTTAATGAGTCGACTGTCATCATGTTTACATGTATGTGAGTACGTATAAATGTATGAGTACATGTATGTACGATGGATTCAGTCATTTGTTTCAGTCATTTGACTGCGGCCATGCTGGAGCACCACCCTTAGCCGAGCAAATCGACCCCGGGACTTATTCTTTGCAAGCCTAGTACTTATTCTATCGGTCTCTTTGGCCGAACCGCTAATTTACGGGGACACCATCGGTTGTCAAACGATGTTGGGGGGGGGGACAAACACAGACACACAAACATATATACACACATACACATATATATACACATATATATACACATATATGCGACGGGCTTCTTTCGGCTTCCGTCTACCAAATCCACTCACAAGGCTTTGGTCGCCCCGATGTTATAGTAGAAGACACTTGGCCGAAGTGCCACGCAGTGGGACTGAACCCAGAACCATGTGGTTGGTAAGCAAGCTACTTACCACACAGCCATTCATGCACCTATATGTATATATTTATATACTTATATATAT
>NC_068989.1:64794522-64795267 GCF_001194135.2 Octopus bimaculoides | reverse complement strand
TATATATATATATATATATATATATATATATATATATGTATATATATATACATATATATGTATGTATATATATATATATGTGTGTGTGTGTGTGTGTATGTGTATGGTGGTAGGTCATTAATTTTAAGGGCAGTTTATAATTGATTGAATCGAAGTGTTGTGTAGCCGGTTGAATCGGCGCCACTACAGTTTGCTATTTGCTTTGATTATCGACCCAGGAGGATGAAAATCAAAGTTAGCTTCTGGTGAACCGAATCCGTATCTCGAGTTCCAGAAATAGTTTTCGATATCCTATTTCCTTTACTTTGTGAATTGAATTGGGAATCGTATAAAAATCATAAGTCTCTCCCACTTTCTTTCTCTCTTTCTTTCCCTAAATGTATATATGTGTGAGTGTGTGTGTGTGTGTGAGTGTGTGTGTGTGTGTGTGTGTGTGTGTGTGTCTGTGCACGCGCGTGTATGTGTATCCATATATGTGTTTACATATGTATATATACATTTATATTAATTACATGTATGTGTATACACACACACACACACACATATGTATATATATATTTATATTTCTATATCCCTCTCTTTCTTTGCATATGTGTATACGTTTGTTCATACGTATGTGTTTGTTAGCAAGTATACCTTTCTGTCTGAATATATAGACATAAATATAAATATGAGTTTCTCTCTCTATCTCTCTTTCTCTCTCTCACTCTCTCTCTCTCTCTCTCTCTCTCTCTCTCTCTCTCTC
>NC_068989.1:64789535-64794439 GCF_001194135.2 Octopus bimaculoides | reverse complement strand
TATATATATATATATATATATATATATATATACATATGTATAAATGCATATATATATGTATGTGTGTATATATATATATATATATACACACACACACATACATACTCATACGTGCCAATAGTGTGCATATTGGGCGCGGTATGTGTGTGTGTGCATGTGCGTATGTGTATTTATCAATACTTGGAAATTTCTGCAAACTTTCTGAAGTTTGCTTCTTATAGATAATATAACGGAATACATAATTCCGTATTACTAATTTGATTTGTTTATGCCGTCATTATGTCGTCAATTCTGTATAAGTATTAGGAATATTAATTCTTCACTTCTTCACGCTCATCAATGCATTTCTCTGAAACGTTGCGATATTTTGTCTTATAAGATTTGTAATTATGTAATTGTTATTTACCACTATTCCTAACCGTTCGTAATATATTCGGAATATCTTCCAATGTGTCTTACAGACAATTTTTTGCGAAGAAAATCAACGTTATGCTTTTATGTTTCGTTATATAAATAAGTTTATCAACTAAAACAGATTTATTTTTGTTATTATTAGATTTTTTTTCGTGTGAAAAGATTAATCATCCATTGTAATTTAATGAGCTGTATATTTATAATGATATATTTGAGTTATGAAAATGTCTTGCTTTCTAACGAGACGGTGATGTGTGTTACAAATTCGAGCGGCATCGCTCAATTATTTATTCTCTAAACAATTCTGTTTCTCATCGCTAGCTAATGTATAACCACGGACATTTATTTAGTAAGTGATTTTCTCATTAATACTGCAAGCAACTGTACTGAAGTCTATGCTTCATTGATGAGTTTACATTAAATCCGAGATATATCCGGTGCTGCTTTTCCGTACTAGCTGAAAACTGAAAATAATTATCGTTGACTAATATCATTTTTACCCTTATATCATTATTATTTCTAGTTGTTATTTAATGTTCTACGCATTAAATATGTTGAATCTTAATAGGATTCATATTACAGGAACTTTATCGACTCCAATATAATAAAAGAACTAAGTGTTTGCTCATAGAATTTATACTGTAAATATGAAGCATCCTAAAGCATACGTACGCCTAAAATAAGTGCAGACGTAGCTGTGTGGTTGAGAAGTTCGCCTCGCAACCACAAAGTTTTGAGTTTAGTCTCACCAAACGGCCCTTTAAACAAACGTGTTCTACTTAGCCCTGGGCCCACCAATACCTTGTGAATAAATTTACTAAACGGAAACTGTGAAAAGATTATCATGTATATAGAGTTGTCTTGTTATATTTCTTGCAAGTGTATGCGCTGATTTCAAAACCTACTGTGGTCAACTCTGCCTTTTATCGTTTCGGAGTTCAAAAAATTAATTGCAAGTACTGAGTGGAGGATTTGCCGTTGCATTGTCGTAAACGGTGTCTTTCAAGATTTATCCCGGCTCTTTACATTCTGAGTTCTTGATTAATAAATATAGTCCGTACCGCTATTTAACGCAGCTCTTTGTCTTTAATGCATATAGTAGAGTCCATTATTTTGCATGCTTTCACATAATAAGATCCTCCTTTCTTTGCACCGATCTCGGGAGGCCTCAGAGAAAAGGTCATAATCAATGCGTTGTGAAGCAGTGAGGTGCATTTGGCTGTGAGGCGCAGATTTGGCTGTGAGGTACAAGAGTGGCTGTGAAGCGCAAGCGCGACTATGCGGTAAAAAGTGTACTTTCCAACCACATGATTCCGGATTCAGTCCTACCGCATGGCACCTTAGGCAAGTGTCTTGTATTATAACTTCGACTCGACCAAAACCTTGTGAGAGAGCTGGTAAAGGGGAACTGAAAGAAGCCCGTGTGTGTGTGTGAGATCACCGCTTGACAACTGGTGATGGTGTATTTACGTCCCCGTAATCTAGCGGTTCAATAAAATAGAACCGATTGAATAAGTACCAATTTTTGAAACAATAAGTATTGGAGTCAATTCTGTCGACTAAAATTCTTCAACACGGTACCTCAGAATGGGTCAGATTAACAATAGAAACAGGTACGGGATAAAAGATAAAATATACTTGCACTCAAGTTTGTATTTCATTATTTCGTTATATACAGAGAGAAAAATATTTTTTCTTCTTGTATCCTCATTATAATAATTGATTTCCGTTAGGTTGCCTAGTGTAGCAATTTTTTTATTTGTACCCTTTTGGGTGAGTTATTATATTATTTGTGATTTGAATTTTTTTTTAAATCAAGAAACTCTTCCAAAGTGAATTATTTATTAAGAATCCTTTAGGGAGAGTTGTCTTAGTTTCAAGGGATCCATGCATGGCATATCAGAAAGTACAGAGGAGTGAGAGTAGTGAACTAGTAGAGTCGTTAGAGCATCAGAAATAATGCCATATGGTATTTTCTGCCGTCAATACTTTGCGTTCAAATCTAACAGAACTTATCTTCTGTTTCATTCATTCTGGGTCGATAAATAAAGCGCAAGTTCCTGGTAATGGTTTAAAAGAACTGTTAGTTCATCAAACAAGATACGTTGTGGTGTTTGTTCTAGGTTTTTAAATTATGAAGTCGTTCTAGGTTTTAAATTATTAAGTCGGTCTTTGACTTTCCAGTAGAAAACATCGATATCGTGTAATAAGAGAGACAGAGAAGACTCGCAAGTATAGGCAACTTGTCCGGGCCTGCGCTTTGAAAAGGAACGTTCCAGATGAAGATAACGATTATAACAGCTGGCAAAAGCCATTGATTCATACAAATCACCGACTCTTCATTAATAATCCGGCAATTTATCAATTCGCTCATCTGCGGTTATCTTAATGTATTCTAAATTTTGCAAAACAGAACCGATAAACTAATAACGGACTTTCTTTCATGATCCAAGTTATCTATGATCGGATGTTCATTTCAGCTGTGCGGGGTATTTTACTAACAGCCATGCGCATAACAAGATCAACAGTAGGTTCAATTTCTAGGAGAAGGACTCGAACCTTTGTTATAGAAAACCCACTATCTACTCTGATTTATTCATCAAACACGTTTCTATATTCATTTGTTATGATTTATTGCTAATATTTATAAAACTTTCAAATGAAAACGCGTCACACAACATTAATTATAGGATTTCCTTTGAGGTAATATTAATAAATTTACTTAATAAGAACGATTCAATTAATAAACATTAATGATTCAAACATTAATGATTCAAACAGCGATTTCTTTTCAGCAACCAATGCCAGAACTATTTCTTGACGTTTATCCGTTTCTTTACGACCATATTTATTCGACGTTGTTTTATTGTTCTTTTGTTTCCTTCTATTCCTTTTAATAGCATTGCTGAGTGCCGCTATATTCGGTAATGTGTCTTCAATAATGTTACGGCTCTATCAAGGAACAGAAGAATATAATGAAAAAACAGAAAGTATCAAAGAATTTATCAACTTTCACCATTTACCAAAATCCTTGGCGAATAGACTGCAAGAATCATTCCAACATACCTGGTCATATACAAATGGTATAGATATGATGAGTGTAAGTAAAAAAATGTTCATATCTTTTATTGTTTTGAATGGCGTTTAAGTTGATGTGAAGCTTGATCGATCAGTGCCATGATCAAAGACATTCTAGCTTTGGTCATCCTACCATTCTTAGAAGTATCTAGAATTATATTATCTTATGTATTCTTCTTTGCTTTGAGATGCCAGGATGTGATTTTAATGTGACTCGAGTATTATTTCTTATATATTGTTCGACTGAATTGTTGGTTCATGGTATCTTTTCCCTTTAAAGTTATCAGGCATATATAGGTATAAATAATAACATGTGAACACTCTTTACTCACCGAACTGTATGAGACTAATGTTGAAACCATAAATAAATTTAAGATATCACACAAGTTTCATTAAATATAATCTTCTACTTATGAGAATGAAGCCTTCACTATAAAAGTGAGTTGCGTTAAAGATATATATATGTTTGTATGTGGTTGCGTAATATATATATCTATAGAATGCATATTCGACGTATGTAATATAAATATATAATAGATATATACCATATACATATGTCTATTATATATATATATATATATATATATATATATATATAAACGCCAACACAGAGAAACACATATGCATACATGCGTGCATGTATTATATGTGTGAGCTGTATGTGTGTGTAATATATATGTAATATACATATGCACGCGTATATGCATATGTATGTGTATGTGTGTTTGTGTGCCTGTGTCTGTATGTCTGCGTGTCTGTACGTGCGCACATGCGTAGTGTGATTGCACGCGTTCGCATGTGTGAGCATGCGTGTGTCAGCAGGTAAGTCAGAGTAGCGAAGCGAACAGAAACTACAACTGCGAGTGACGGCCATATTAATTTTGCTCGGTCGACTGGCAGAATTCAAACAGTGTTGCCCAAAATGCCTTGCAGTAATTTGTTCCGGCTCATTATGTTGAAAGCTGAAATCTTGCCGAGATCTACTTTGCATTTTATCTCTCCGGCATCGATATAATCATATTCACCTGGCCCCCAAATTTCTGGTCTTGTGCCTATAACACACACACACACACACACACGCACACACATACACACTCACACACACATACACAAACACTCACATCCACACACACTCAAACGTATACACACGCACACATAGAGAGATGGATAGATGGATGACAGATAGACAGACAGACAGGCAGACAGAGAGGTAGGCAGATAGATAGATAGATAGATAGATAGATAGATAGATAGATAGATAGATAGATAGATAGATAGATAGATAGATAGACAAACTGACTAGCAGATAGATTGATTGATTGATTGATAGACAAACTGACTGGCAGATAGATAGATTGATTGATTGATTGATAGACAGACTCACTGGCAGATGAATTGATTGATTGATTGGT
>NC_068989.1:64787816-64788764 GCF_001194135.2 Octopus bimaculoides | reverse complement strand
CACACAAAAACACACATACATACACAAACATACATGTATATATATATATATATGAGAAAAAAAAGAAAGAGAGAATGAGAGATGTTGAGCAAAGCCAATAAAAAAAAACGTGCAGACAGCAAGCAGACATATAAACGTTGGATATTAGTTTTATAGGTGTAAATATCAAGTAATAGAGACAACCAATATTGTACAGTTGTAAAAAACAAACACATAATCTTGCCAAAAAAAATATGAAAACGTGTGACATTATGACATATTATATATCAATGTTAATATATACGATATAGAATATATCGCTTGGATGTAGTGGCACCATTATCCAGAAAATATCACGTATGACGAAACACAACTGTGTTATGTAACTGAATACGTCTTACCGTATGAGGTACTGCTTCAGTATAAATGATATTACATTATAGACAGGCGAAATTATATATACATGTGTGTGTGTATGGGCATGTGCGTGCGCGCGTATGCATGTATTATATGGATATATGTATATGTATTATATGAATGTATGTATACGTATGTATATATATATACTCTTTTACTTTTTTACATGTTTCAGTCATTTGACTGCAGCCATGCTGGAGCACCGCCTTTAGTCCAGCAAATCAACCCCAGGACTTATTCTTTGGAAGCCTAGTACTTATTCTATTGGTCACTTTTGCCGCTATGTTACGGGGTCCTAAACACACCAGCATCGGTTGTCAAGCGATGTTGGTGGGACAAACACAGACACACAAACACAGATACAAATATATATAGATATATATACGACGGGCTTCTTTCAGTTTCCGTCTACCAAATCCACTCACAAAGCTTTGGTCGGCCCGAGGCTATAGTAGAAGACACTTGCCCAAGGTGCCACGCATTTGGACTGAACCAACAACTATGTGGTTGGTAAGCAAGTTACTTATCACACAACCACTTCTGCGCCTATAT
>NC_068989.1:64785136-64787748 GCF_001194135.2 Octopus bimaculoides | reverse complement strand
TATATATATATATATATATATATATCGCTAGTTGAGTATTATATTAACTGTATATTTCTTTAATGGATTCCAAAGTATTAACAAGTTTGCAAGTCGGTAACATTGGCTCCATATTTTATGAACAAAACAAAAAGACTTAAACGTAAAAACAGGATAAAATTGTTTAACTTTAGATGTGTCTCTCTTCAGGTGTGTATATTTTTAATCATACTCTCTACGCGTTAAACGAGATTTCTCTCAGTCTCAATAAACATCTTTGACATCTGTGTGAACTGGAGTAACGTAATGTATAGTGCCTGGGAGAAAAGACACACGTCTTCCCTAATCCAGCCTGAACTTTGACGTTATGGCCGAGATTCCAACCGCTTAAACACTTGACCCCGCGCCATATTTTATAGAAACTAAGAGCCAAAGAACAACCCCATGAACCCAAAACATCAGACGCATTTTTGTTAGTAGACGAGACGATGTGAAGAAAGGATAAATGAAACCACATCAAATTAAGAAACGCAGTATATAACAAGAACAATAATGAATAATTAACAATTAGTTGTGAAATGCAGCTCCCATGGGATGATATTAAATGATTGTTGATAAACCTGTTTATTTATACAACACAGTCATCCATTTTGTAGTAAACTACAATCTTCTTGAAATTAAAGCTAAAGGAAGGCTACACGCATAGACTTTGTATTCTCGAATGTCTGTTGAAAAGAATAAATGTTTCTAAGGATGACAACACAATACATACTTTCATCGAACCTGGTACTATGAAAGAATAATAGACATGAGTGTCATGAGTGTCGTGAACACACAAGAGAGAACAAGGAGTAACTGGAAAATGTTATACATAAAAATGGAGAAACTAACTTAGTCATCCGTCAACCCCAGAACATCAAAATTGAATTTCATGCTGAAAAACGGCGTATACAGATGAGAAAACAGAAGCTGATTGGCAATTTCCCATGCGAATAGCGCTGCTAACCACAACCAACATATGGCCACATGCAAATGAAGTACGACCGACTATGTGAAGTAAACTCATCAAAGCAATGATGATGGAATAACAAACAAACGGAAGTTCCGATTCACCACTGTTCATTGCTATGCGTACACACAGCAACAACGCGAATTTTCTCATCCTCTCCCTCCTTCTCTTTCTCTCTCTCTCGTCTCGCGACTTTCTCACTCTCTATGTCTCACTCATTCCCTCTCTCTTTCACCTCACCCTCTCACGTCTTACGTCTCTCTCTCTTTCTCCCTCTTTCGCTCTCTCTTTCACTTCTTTTCTCTCACTTCCTACGTCTCTCTCTCTCACTCTCTATGTCTCTCTCTCTCACTCCCTACATCTCTCGCTCTCTTTCTTTCCCTCCCCTTCAGATCCACAAAATAGGCTTAGGTTAAACTATTATAGACACGTGACAATCATTGTTTTACCAGCGGTTTTAGTTTTAATCTATTCTTTTCTATACTTATAGAATATACGCAGAGTTTGAGAACTGCTTGTCAATAATACTTGAACTTAGAAGCTGCGAAGGAAATAGACACAAATTTTCTTATTGTTCAAAGAGCTGTTAAAGAACTGCTTCTCTGCAAACACATTGTTGATTCCTCTTGAGACACATATTCCTGACTTTCGCTGTGTGGACATTAAGAAAACCAATAAAATATATATATATATATATATTCATAAAATTTGTGAAGCTTTAGAATAATTTACAAGATCGTGTGCGATGGAGTCTGCAAATCTATTCTAGCTAGTTCTCACAAAGCATTCATACAAACTGATATACTTGGCGTTGTATACAATGAATATTTTACAAGTAAGTGTTTTCGAGTGTTTGTACGCAATACTGATACTTATATTTCTGTTTTGAGGAGTAGATATAAAAATAGAGAATTATATCTGTCAAGATACTACAAATATAGCTTTGCATGTAAACGCTCAATGAAAATCCAAATTTTTGCAATTTTATTCGTTTTCAGTATCACTGGATTCTATCTTTCCATCATTAAAGACACACTACTTAAAATTATTCATTTTCACACTTACATTGCTATCTCAAAAGCAAGAATTGAATATCAGTATGTATTGTGTACGAAGAAGGATGCAACGGATTGCTTCGATGAGGACATCAGTAATAAAGGATCCTTTACATGATCACATGATATGCTAGAAATAACGACCGTATCTCTTTCAGTGTTTATGGCCATAGTTCTTCTATATAAGGGCTGACATGTGATTAAACAACGTCAGTGAGGACAGCGATAACAACAGCAACAATAATGAAGTTTGTGATTCTGCAGAGTTATTTATGTTCGACGCATTTAAATAATTTAATATCAATATTTTTTCGGATAGTGTACAAGGCGAAAGAAAGAGCTAGAGCAGACGTAGAACAGACTTAATACAGGTTTAATGCTACACTCAATTTCATGACGGAATCACCATGAATTGTCAAAGCCAAATAAATTTCAAAGAAATATGCAAAAGATGAGGCAAATCCGAGGAAGCATGGTAATTCATAGTTGTAAATTATATATGTGCCTCTGTGTGTGTGTGTGTGTGTGTGTGTGTGTGTGTGTGTGTGTGTGTGTGTGTGTGTGTGTGT
>NC_068989.1:64781625-64783894 GCF_001194135.2 Octopus bimaculoides | reverse complement strand
ATATTCTTTTATTTGTTTCAGTCACTTGACAACAAAATGCTGGAGCAATTCTACCCTAAGACTTAATCTTTGTAGGCCTAGTAATTATTCTATCGGTGACTTTTGCCGAAACGCTAAGTATTTTGTATATACGTATTTTGTATTTTGGTGTGTGTTAGTCTTTCCCTCATTGATGCGTTACCTACTAAAGGGGTTTTGGTTATTCTGGGGTCTGGGTTGTTCGTAGTGGGTGTAATTTTGGTTCCCTAGAGTGGGTTGGAACTGGTTCCTTAGAGTGGGTTGGAACCTACAATTGTGGTTTAGAAGCGAATTCCTATGTGATGGGTGGAATCTTCGATTTTGGAACGGTTCTGGTGTGGGTTGGGATCGACAGTGTCTAGTAAAGTTTTCTCTTGGGTTGGTAGGTGCCTGGGTTCTTTTGATAGGGTTTTAGTGCTCTCTGTAAGTTCTGTTATCGTTGTCGTCAAAGTTGGGAGTGGTGTGTTTGATGTTTCGTGGTTTGTATTCTTTGTTGTTGGTGAGGTGTGTGAGTTTTAATCATTTTTTTTAAATATGGGTTTCTTGTATGGTGTTCGTTTTTAAACTCCGTTTCGTAATGGCGAACCAGGTGTTTTTTCTAATCGTTGGAGGGATGTTAGTTCTTCATCCAGTCAGTTTTTTTCCCCAGAGTTTGGTAGTTTTATCAAAGAGTGCGCCTTCACAGCATTTTGAGATTTCAATTTGCATTTCGTTGTCAAGTGCCTTGAATTTTTCTTCGCTGGAATTGGCTCTGTTTTGAATTTTTCGAACGCCAACTTCTCCTTGAGGTTTTTGTTTAATTTCCGGTTCATTCACCTCCAGTCACCCAAAGCACACAAGAACAAACAACCCCTTCAACCTAGCGAGAAGAATCTGTACAATTGTCTCAAATTATAGAACGCGAAATAAAAGACGCCAAGAACTAAAGGCAATTCTTCTCGAAAGACATTACCCAGCATCATTAGTTGACAATGGAACAGTACGGACCAAGACAATCGCTACCCAAGACTTACGAAAACCGAAACACACTCACGGTACATTAAATAGTCTACCATATCTCTCAACACACAATCCAAGAAATGCAGAAGCTTACACAATTATATACAACAACATCCCACTACTTAGTCAAGACACACGTCTAAAAAAGCACTCGAAACCCTTAAAATTAAAAAGCAAAAGATAACCCAAATCCCTAAACAACCTACTCACCAATTCAAAATTACCCAACACAAGCCCGCCACCCACCGTCAAAAAATGTAGTCGATCCAATTACAAAACTTGCACCCTCCTCATTGAGGAACACTGTGTAGTGTCGACTCGTTCTGGCGTTGGTGTAGGTTTCAATGCCAAAATTTGGCACAATTCCTTCCAGGATCTGCCAGATGTATATTATTTCTGCATACCTTTCCCGCTTTCGCTCCAGGGAGTAGAGTCTTAGCTGTTTCAGCCTTTCCCTGTAGCTTAGCCGTTTCGACGAGACGATCTTCTTTGTGAAGCTTTGATGGATTGCTTCAAGGTCCGCAGTTAATTTTACACTTTTGGGTGGCCATAGCTGGGAGCAGTAATCCAGGCAGCTGAGGACCATCATGGTTTCATTCTCTCTAGTTCTGAACGTTCTCAGGATCCATCTAGCCAATTGTCTGCCTTTTGTCGGCATCCTGGTGATGTGCACTTGGAAAAAAGGTATTTGAAGTCCAGTCAACTTGAACTTCACAATGGATATGATTCTACCCTCAGAATAGTATCACACTATCAGTACGTCTTCTGCTGATACTTTCAAACATGCTTTAAAATAACATTAGTTTAACGGGTACGTGGTGGATAACCGTGGATGATTGGGTGGATAGAAGAATAGATAGATGGATGAAATGATGGTTGTTGGATGGATAGATGGAGTGACGGTTTTCTGTTGGTTTTGATGAGGAAGATTTATCTGTTCAATCAACTGAATTTTCTGCTCACTAGTTAACCTATGTTTCTAACCATTTAACAAACACTGCTCCTTTAATGTCTCAGAGAGAATCAATCTGACAAGAAATATTTGATAAGCACTACATTTCGAATTACAGATAAAATTCTCATCCACTCATGACAATGCGTTTATTTTCTGTCTATGCAATTATACTTCAATATATGAGCTGTCTCGATACTAGAGAAAATATTCCTTGTCGGAATGACACTCAGTAGAACCGAACCTGGTACGTCAAAAATGATTGCAAAACACACTTCTTAGCCCTTAGTCTAAACTTTG
>NC_068989.1:64780190-64781615 GCF_001194135.2 Octopus bimaculoides | reverse complement strand
CACACACACACACACACACACACACACACACACACACACACACACACGATCCTAAATACATATGCACACACAAATACACATGGCGTATTAATTTAATATTGTGGAATAATAAATGAGAGAGGAGTTAAGTAATTTTGTCAGATGTCATTAGTAACAGAGTTGTTAATATTCCATGTCCATTACTGCTAGTCCGAAGCATTGACATAATTTGGTTTGGATTTTGCTGCATTCACATCTTCTCCGTCAGTTTGTCTAAAGCAATATTGTCTCTCTTCATAGACGTGTATTTTTACAGAAATTACGCAAATAAGTTATTGAAAGAAACAATTGAATGAAATTATTGCAGAGTCCAATAAAATAAATAATAAAACGATTATCGATAAACCAAACAATTTCGCTATCCATTTACATGAAACGGGCGGTTATAGGAATGATAGAAAGTACAGATAAGAGAGAGCTTTCGTCGGAAATTAAAACGCCCACTGCTGAAGGCGTTAGAAAATCGAAACGAAAAGTAGTTGGCAGTAGCATAGTAACTCTGTTTCTCTCCATTTTCTCTCAAATCACCCTCAACCCCATTCTCAGTTTCTCTCCTTTTCTCTCTCATATTTCCTATAACCCCTTTCTGACTTTTCACTATCTCCCACACTTCTTTCATTCTTTTGAAAAAATATTTTGCTTTTCATCCGCGCTCATTGTTCTGCCGATGTTAATTTGGATTCTTCATTCGCTGGAGATATTTCTGGAATATATTTCGAGAGCAATCTGACGTTATTACAGATAAGATGGAACTTTCGCTATTTCTATTGTTCTGTTTCTTTTATAAGTATCAACGAACGATCAAACACCGTGCTAATTCTATAGCAATGAATTTGTGTCTTTTCGTTCGCTAAGTTAAAAATCTTTGTGGCGCATTGCTGTGAATGGAATTATTCGCCAGGGATTCCATTCGTCCCGTTAACTGGTTGTGTTAAATATCGATAGTTGATAAAAATCGACTAGAATTCTTATAATTAAACAGCTACATCGTGTATATGAATAATGCATTTATTTTCTGCGAAGATTATTGTACGTAAGTAAATAGGCTCTGCTGTTGCATGCATATATTCTCAATTAACAACTGCGTAAACAATATGATAAATAAACATAGCTAAATTTAAACACTTTATGCGAAGAATGACTGAATATTGTTAAGAAAATATTTCAGATCATCTATTGATTATTTGGAAAATAATTTAAAAGCAGCAGAAAATTAATTAAATCAACACATTGTATGTGTATGTAAGTAAATACTTGTGGCGCGATATACGTGATATCAACACAATATCACTATACATACACACACACATGCATACAAGTGTGGTGTGTGTGTGTGTGTGTGTGTGTGTGTGTGTGTGTGTGTGTGTGTGTGTGTGTGTGTGTGTG
>NC_068989.1:64773429-64779577 GCF_001194135.2 Octopus bimaculoides | reverse complement strand
CCTCTTTATTCTACCGAATCGATAGATAGATAGACAGACAGACATACGGACAGACGGACGGACGGACGGAGATACATATAAACATATAAACATACTTACATGGATCACTAGGTTTTGCTACTAAATGCTTAAAGGAGAATCTGGATAAACTGGGATTTTCAGAAAGAGAAATTGACCGACTGGCCCGTACATTACATGTCTAATCTGTCATTGGAACAGTAAAAATATGCAAAACTTTTCTCAAGTTCCAAATGTGAATTTGTCCGTGTTAACTTCATCCCAAAGATGTAACCTTGTATCTTTGTTGGAAACCGGCTCCCTCCTCAGTAGAAGATATATAATAATTAAAAAATAGAAACATACATACATACATACCTTCATACATACAGTTGTGGAAATCAGCTGACCAGCGGATGTTAGCATAAAGCTGAAGATCAGTGAAAAAGAGAATACCTACGCTAAACTATTGAGAAATCTGCAGTTGCTTTATCCAGATTACAAGTTCAAGCTTATACCTGTAATTATTGAGGCCCTGGGATACATACATACTGTCTAAATACAAATCTTGAGAAATTAAGCCTCTCAGAACCACAAGGGAGAAAACTAATTCGAAGACTACAGATCCAATTCATCACCGGAACTATAACACTTTCCAGAAGTTTATCATTTAAATATATGAGCATAAATCTACATATAGATATAAACAATGTATGTTTGTATGTATGTCATTATTCAGTTTTATTTCAAGATTTCTTGCCAATAGAGAAAGAGCCGGTTTCTAACCTAGATCCAGGGCTCCTTAATTGGCAGCGAGCTGGCAGAAACGTTAGCACGCCGGGCGAAATGCTTAGCAGTATTTCGTCTGCCTTTACGTTCTGAGTTCAAATTCCGCCGAGGTTGACTTCGGCTTTCATCCTTTCGGCGTCGATAAACTAAGTACCAGTTGCGTACAGGGTCGATCTAATCAACAGCACCCCCACTCAAAAATTTCGGGACTTGTGCCTAGAGAAGAAAAGAATATATATGAGCATGTCTAGATATGCAAGAATATGCATGAGAAGACATACATAAAACAAAGCATACAAATCTACACATATACATACATACATACATACATACATACATACATACACACACACACACATACATACATTCATACATACATACATACATACATACATACAAAATTACCCTTTCGATGTTGTTGAAATTCCAATCAAGGAGTCTTGGATCTAGGTTAGAAATCGGTTCTCTTCTCTATTGGGAAGAAATATTGAAATAAAACTGAATTATGACATACATACATAGTATATATCTATATGAAGATTTATGTATATGTGTGAAAAATGTCTAATATAAATTGTAGCTTCGGGATTTTACTTGGTATCATCACAAGGCAGTTGGAAGATTCTGTCCCTTATTTCATATGAGTTTGGGTTTTCGAGACTTATTTCCAAAATAATTGTTTCGAATTTAAGAACAAGATCAGCAATTTTGTAGCAGACGACTACTTGTATCGATCCCGGTACTAAGTTTTTTGTTATCGCGCCTGAAAAGATAAGAACACATTCAACATCGATGAGATTTGAACATAGAACGTAACGAACTGAGACATATACTACAAGGAATTTTCCTTATGTTTCTGCCAATCCATCACCATTCTCAAAATAATGATATGAATCCAATCCATTAATGATAGAAATCTTTTATATTTTCATTCGCAAAGATTTAAAAAATCTTCTTTCCAGTTCTACGCATTCGATCATTTTACCAAATTTATTTGAGAAATATCCAAACGCATATAAAAACTGCCCCTTTCATTCATTTCAGAATAATTTGAGGAAAATAGTGGTGGGGTGGCTGAAGCCGTAGAGCTACGATCTAAATGTCTTGTGGTATTTAGTCTGTCTCTTTACTTCATGAGTTCAAATGCCACGGTGGTTAACACTATCTTTCATCCTTCTCGTGTCGATAAAATAATTATCAGTCAAAATCTAGAATCGATTTAATCGCTATGCCCTCCCACCAAATTTGCGGCCATGTACTAATGATAGAAATCAATATAACCTTGAGGATTGCTTTTGATTTGTCGATATTTATGGACATTACGGAATATGATTGGACTATGATTCACGAAGGCACAATTTATGGTCTCTGGTTCCACATAATCATATTTTCCATCAATATTTTTGTTTGATTTTGGAAATTCTGTTTCTTCAATGCTTCCTCTTCCAGACAGCTTTTGAATCCGTTAAGAATTGCCTGTTGTTTTGGAAATATATTCCATAATTTTTTTTTTTTTTTTTTTTTTTTGTAGTCCTTGTTTTCTTCTAATCCTCTACCGCATTTTGGATTCAAGTGATATTTTGTTCACTTAAAACAATATAGCATACTAAAGGTGATTCATTCTGACAATAGCTACATATGCCTTCTACAAATCTTTAGATTTCCTCGCTACGTGATGTTATTTCTTTGTTTCTCTTTTTGTATATGTGTGAATAATAAGTTTAGCTTCTCTTTCTTGTTGCTTTTCGATTTTCTGACTTGATATTTATATCACTTATGAATTCAGCTATAACGTAATATATAATATAATATAATATAATATAATATAACATATTATATCATAATATATTTCATGAAATTTACATATATGCATTTGCATATGTACAGGGTGGTACAAAAGTAGGTATACATTTACGAAAAAAGAAAACACGTGCAATACATATTTTTTTTAATGTAAAGTTACGATAAATGTATTATTATGATTAATGACACTGAAAATATCAAAAATGAAGCTAACTAATTTAATGTGCAAATAATTTTAATGAATTAAGTATTATAATATTCATGTGACACTTACTGTATACCTACTTTTGCACACACATCCCTGTATTTGTGTGTGTGAGTGACATTGTATATATATATATATATATATATATATACATATACCTGACAAGCTGTCTAACCGTCTATACCTGACAATAACTACCTACTTTAAATATCTACTTTAAAAGGGTGTAATACCCAAAAAGTTAACTTTAAAATGACTTATCATGTTCTTGTTTATCTGGTATTTAGTAGTTATATCCCGTTATATCCCACTTTTTGATCACATTAGACGGTTCTGCTCTCAGACTACCTGCCCAGGAGGTTCTCAGATTCTTCCCCTAATCTGGAGATGTTGCTTTCACTTTTGAGTATGCGTGTAATGAACTCGTATCTTTCCTTACTGTTCAGCAGGTGTTGTCTGTGTGATACAATGCGACATTCAAAAGCTGTTTGGACTGACTGACTTCATGCCTCTCCCACCATCGCTTCGTCTCACATATTGGTGTCGCTGTTGATGTAGAAGCTAACGTTAGTTTTGATGTTCAGGCGGCGAATTTCGTCATATATCTAGTCCAATATCCCAAATGTTAGTACTGGCACTGCAAGAGTGTTGCGAGACATGGCCTTGTTAAATTCATATAGCTCTGTGTTCTATATTTTATGGAGTCTTCAGAAGCACTCTTTTGCTATTCTAGTTCTACTTTCAGCACCAACATATGCAACATCCTTATCAAATCCGAGATACTTATAGTTTTCCTCGTTAGAGATATGAGAGTTAGCAAGCCTATTGATGCATATGTTCTCTTTCTGGTTAACAATCCTTCCTCGGTTGATCTATGAGCATTTATTTTGCCCCAGTGTCATTCCTACGTCCCGCGAGAATGTTGTGACAAGTTCTAATTGTTTCTTGACGTTAACAGGGCTGACAAGGAGTTCGCTGTCAGTACAGACATTACGGATCAATTACCATCCTGGAATATGCCAGTTGATAATCTAATTCTGTTTGTAATAAAGCTGTTGCTTTAGTTGTTGTCAGTGATAACTCTGAAGACCATGTTGTGATCGGTCTTTCAACAGCATTAACTGTAGCAGTTGGTAGTTTGGTAAGGTATCGGGATTCTAGCATCCCTGAGTAAGGGATAGAGTCGAACATCTTGTAGCTTAGCCATATTGTTAAGAGGTTATGGTGATGCTGCTTGGCTTCCTTAAGGACTGCTTTGTACATGAACTGTTGAGTACAGTCCCCGTCTCCTTTCTTTCCTCTTGTCTCTTCATTTGTTGTCACACTGTTTGTTTGGCAGTGGTCTTTGAAACATATTTAAACAACCTATGTACAGTCTGTGCATAACATTCAAACATGCTATGGATTTGTAGTTTTTTGCCAAGTGGATCTCTTTGTTCTAGAAGACAAAAGTAGTCCTTGCAACTGTCTGCCAAACTGATGTATCTATCTCACTGTCCATTTATTTTTGAAGCTGGGTCGTGAAAATTTCCCTGCAGAACTTCTACTTTGTGTACCATTAGCCTACGATCAGATCTCTTTCAGGTGATTTTCCATTCGTCAGTTTCATAATAACCATCAGGGGGTGGTGATGTTATACATTTTGGGGAGACGCATTTACACACTACTCCTTTCGTAGTTCGTATGCATTTGCATGTGTGTGTATGTATGTATGTATTAAGTATGTATGTATGTATTAAATATGTATCTATGTATGTATTATTGTCGGAAAATAAATGTAGGCAAAATCAATCTAGGAAGTGGATTACCCATTTATGTTTTGATTATTAATGAGTCTTCTTGTCTGCTGTACAGTCCTTTTGAATGTAATTCTTATATTATACTGGCATCGTACTGTTAAATATATTTCATTATTCTCCAACTGTTCCGTTTCCATTATTTATATTATTGATGTAATTGAATATTTGAATATGTTGATACACTGTTGGTAAAATTTCTCGATATTTGCTTATCTTTTATACTTGTTTCATGTGATAGTGTGACGAACTTTTCATAATTATGCTATATGAAAAATACACAGTAGAGTTGTTCAATAACTATGACTAAAGTTCAATCATTCATGCAGTTTACTCTATTCCCCTCTCAGTCAGCAATTGAAGTTGATATGACTCACAGCTCTAAGAAGCAATGTCACTGCTAGAGCGCTGCTAGTTCTTTTATGTTGTATTGTAGAGATTGGTCTTCCTTATGAATGTAGGTCATAGTCGATGCACTAACAATGTCTTTATTTCGATTTACTTCAATAATGAAGGGGCTTGTACTCAGAGAGTCGCTTGCGTGCGGTAGGAAATGGGAATTACCACAACGTCGTTATAGGTGCCTATTAATAAATGTGTAAGTTAGCTGGCCAGTTAGTGTTTAGTCAGCCACAGTCAGTTAGTCAGTCAGTCAGTCAGTCCGTCAATCAGTTAGTCAGGTCAATCCGTCAATCAGACCGCAGGAGAGCTAGCTGTCTAGCTACTTACTCTCGAGTCACATCCGGTCAAAAGTTGTAGACGGCTGAGAAAACCGAGGATTTCTGAAATCACTGGTGGGAAAAGAAATCGGTCATTGATATCTAGTATTGAGACATCTTCCATTCCTCTGCGTAACGTGCGACTGGACCCAAGCTTAAGGTTGAAATAATAAGGATAATCCTGATAACTGTTGTATCTTGAGGATGAACTTGCTCTCTTCAAAAGGAAAATTGCAATCTGGTACGAACGCTTGTCATCCAGACCAACAAACTCCAGTTTTGAAAAGAAACCGGCAGCCTTGAAACTTCTTTTATTAATAAATAACATCCTTGAGTGCATCGTCACTAGGAAGATTTCCTCCAATGGGATTACAAGAGTGATAATACAGCCTGAACTTATTAGCAGTAGATTTGCACTAGCATTTACATAGCTTACACACGTGCACACTGAAGCATTGAGCAACTACTTACGTGTGCGCTCATCACCGTGGAGTGGTAGTCTTGATCGCAATTGTTTGGTTGCCAGACAGTCAAGGGACAGACCACTATAGGCTGACAGATAACTGGCATCACGTGCTGCTAGAACTATATTTATAGAGTGTCGGTCGCGTTGGTTAACGGCATTTCGGGGGTGAGTGTGGTAACGATCCTGACAAACAGCACGACAAAAGGCAATGGATTCGAATCCATTTATAATATTCATGAGACAAATGACTGATTAACTATAGACGAAATCAAAAACTATCATAGATACAGCACTGAAATTATTTTCAATATTATACAAATATTTGATAATTCACCGAAAAGTGAATATTTTTTTAATTAAATGTGACATTGCA
>NC_068989.1:64771997-64773116 GCF_001194135.2 Octopus bimaculoides | reverse complement strand
TATATATATATGTATATATATATATATATGTATATATATATATATATGTATATATATATATATATGTATATCTATATATGTATGTATATATATAGATGTATGTTTATATATATCCAAGTATAGTTTACTTTTCCGTTAAGGAAAGATCACTGAAAATTGTTCCATCCGGAGTTTAATGTACACAGTATATAGTTACGAGAAACTGAGAGTTTCTTACATTTCAACTAGCTTCCCATATCGATGAAGCCAAGAAAGCCCTAACTTCGAAGTCACTGTCTACCGTTCCTTTCTTAAAGTGTAATAAACACATACACAAACATATAGGTAGACAAACACATATACATATAAATATGTACATATATACATATACATATATATGTACATATATACATACATGCATAATAATAATAAAAAAAGAAAAAGACGAGAAAAAACAACAATGCCAGTACATGATACATGCAAAGTATTAATAAGACGCTCAGAGCAGGAAAGAAAGAGTGATTGTTATACGTTTCGAGCAAAGCTCTTCTTCGGAAACAGGAGACATATATATAAATAAGTATATATACAATCGTTATATAACTACATTACATACATATGGATACACACATACAAACGCATGTATTTGTATGTGTGTATAATAGATTGGGCTTTCGATTACGCTCCATAGCTAAGCACGGCATACGTAGACCGTAACAGAATATTATTATAGATTAAATCTCAATAACTTTTAAAATTACTTTATTAAAGTTCTAAAATAAAACCCACTTTCTCTAAACTTGGAAATTATCGATGCGAGGTCTTAAGACAAGGGAAAAAAAAAGACATTATTTTCGTTGATGAGTATATTTTCGAAATAATTACTGCTTTTCATGGCTGTAATCTACATATTTATTACCTATTTCTGCTTATACAGCACAGAAGCTTTGTAATTTATTCATTTAAATCTTACTACAACATTGCGTTATGGTTTCAGTCGATATTAAAATGATTTTTTTAATTAATTATTCGATAATTCCTATAAATCAGCTATGGTGAACAAGGCAGAAAATTCAACTTTATAGACTTCAAATATTTATGTGTGTGTGTGTATATATATATATATATATATATATATAT
>NC_068989.1:64770913-64771670 GCF_001194135.2 Octopus bimaculoides | reverse complement strand
AAAACAAGACATCAACCCAGATTCAAAAGTATAAAGATTTGCTGTATACTTTAAAAGGCGGAACAATTCATTGGGAAAAAAATATATTTTGTCTCGAAAAGATAACAAAGAGAATCTAGATCTCTCTTTTTTTTAAGGGAGAACAATAAAGAGTAATGTGTAACACGAAAGTAATTAGGTTTTGTCCTAAATATTTCATTCAAAGTTAACGCTGACTGGAAAACAATGCCTTTGAAATCTTTTCAAATTTCAGTGCTCAATCGCACGTAGTAATTCGTAAGCAAAGCAGTATCTGACATAAATATATAGGTAGGAAATACTACTCGTTGTTGATGTTCTGTTGATTTGTGTGGGTTCCTCCCAACACCCACCCTCACACACATTCAAATAAAAGCGCTATTAATGATTAAGGAACGTTGATGTGATTACAGGACTGCGAAATTGAATTACCTCCACAGAAATGAAGATAAAATAAGATTTACAAAATATTTTTTCTTTATTTCCTAGTTTTCGTTGGTAAAACACAAACATCCTTAACAGTTATAAAAAAAAATTATAATTTACACTTTATCAATAATTTATTTCTTGCTTGATTTTTAATCCGTACTTGAAATCATGTGATGAAGTAGTTCAAGGAAGAATACACACTTACACTAAAACACGCACACACGCACGCACACACACACACACACACACACACACAAGCATACACAAGCACAAGCGCATACATACACACACGCACGCATATATACACACA
>NC_068989.1:64764194-64770813 GCF_001194135.2 Octopus bimaculoides | reverse complement strand
ATATATATATATATATATAGGCACGCAAACAAGTTAACGTTGTCGTTAAGAAACTCGCTTTGCAACCACGTTTGTTTGTGGTTCACTTCTGTTCTGCTGCAACTTGAGTGTCTTCTTCTAGCTCCTGATCGATGGATACCTTGTGAGTGAATTTGGTAGACCGTATCTGTGCGAAAGCACGTCGTACATATAGGTGTGTGCGCGCGCGCGCGTATGTGAGTGTTAGTGTATGTTTGCGGATGTCTGTGTATGTTTACGGGTGTCTGTGTATGTTTACGGGTGTCTGTGTCTGTTTGTACCCCTCCACGCTAAGCTGCTCAACAACCGGAGTTGGTCTGTTAACATCCCCATTAAGTAGCGGTTCGGCTAAAGACTCCGATAAAGTAAGTAGTAGGATTGATTTCTTCTGGCCGCATTACTCCAGCATTGGAAGCAATCCAATGATTCCAACAAAAGGTAAAAAGGAAAATATACATACAAACATACATACATACATGCATACGTACATACATATATATATATATATATATATATATATATATATATATAAGGAAGTCATTGCTTCATATACAACACGTAAATGAATGTTAAATGATACAGTGAATAATACGTCAGGTTAATGAAATAGCATTCAAACTAACAAAATTTAATTCCCACAGCATTTAAGTTTGTCACGTTAAGCTGACAACTAACATTTCGAAATAAACATCAAACATTCTATATACTCAATAAAATATATTTATTTGCTTTTCAGATTCAATTTATTAAAGTTTATTTAAACCGATGGAGCTGGTAATTAGAATAAAGATATGATAGGCTGTCGATATTTTTATTAATGTTTCTCATTTTAATGATAATTTTACGTTTTACTTCTTGTCAAAACATCTGAGATTCTGTGTTATTTTCAACGGAAAAATTTTATGATAATTTATCTCAGTGTAGGCAAAAACTAAGCGAAACAAATCTGAACAATATACATGCAATTCAGCATAATTTCTATAAATTCATCAAATATTGGTAAAATATTGATGACGACTTAGTCTCTTCATCTAAATCTATGGCAAATATCAGAATGTTCTTCAAATAAATTATCTTCCATTATAATAGCGGCGAGCGGGCGGAAATGTTAGCACACTGGTCAAAATGCTTAATCAACTTTGTTTTTCATTCTTTCGGGGTTGATAAGATAAGTACAAGTTCTGTAAGGGGGTCGATGTAATTGATATACTCTCTCCCCTCAGAAACTGCTGGCCCTATCCCAAAATTTGAAACCAATATAATAGCCATTTGAGTATTATACTTAAAACAAATACACTACTGAAAGACATGATGCCGCGGTTTTTGTTTGAGAAACAATCTCTTCGTAGACGTGCTGTGTTACAAGCACATAATATATATCGGACAGTGACTCACGAACACGTCAGACGCGTTTCGGCCTTCTTGGACATTGCCAACGACATTTACTCATCATCCCATCCATAGGCTAAATTCCTCCCCTTCGATACATAACGAATTCTGAATAATATGTTCATCAATATTACGGAAAGCGTGCTGGGCTGAATAATACTCAGTATGCGCAGTTTAAACAGCATGAAATATATATATATATATATATAGCGATACATGCACCAAAATTAACGTATATGTAAACCTGAAAACCATGATGCTATGGTTTTTACCAAAGAGGAAATTTCTTCATAGAAGAAGTGTTGTGATAAAAACACGACATACATCAGCACGAAGGAAACATCGTCGCTACAGTGCTCACGAGAACGCCTTTCATCGTACTTGAGGCTTATTTGTCACTTACATAGGTGAAATCTGTGTTCGATCTTCGATGTATAGGCAAGATTCCATACTATATTCACTGATATTGTGGAAAGCTTGCTGGGTTGTAAAAAAGCACAGTGAGCGCGGTTGAAACAGCAATTATATATGATATATATAATCGTCATCTGTGTATCATATGAAATGTATATGCACTTTTCACAGACATGATGTGATTTTTGTCTGATAGAAAATCTCTTCATAGGCACAATGTGTATAGGAACGAGGGAAGTATCTATATTGAACGGTCTCTGTACTTACGCAAGAATCGAGTTTTCAGGGTCGATAATACAAATATCAATCAAGTAATGGAATCGATCATGAACGACTATATGCTCCCCACAAAATTTGATGTCCTGGCTATTTTTTTCTTATTCTTATATTAAACACAACTGCTCCACACTTGATCATTAGAGCTAAAAGAAATTATTTTTAATGTTTGCCATCCTTAAATCAAAAAACTATTTATAAGGAAACATGTTAGAAAACTAAGAAATTTTCCCCATTAAAAGGATTTAAAATTATATCGAATGTTCTCATGAAAATTGTATTAAAGCAATAGATTTCTGATACGATTTTTTTAAGAGTTCATGCAAGAAGGGAAATAAAACGAAAAGATTTTTTTTATGCATTCCTCGAGAAAATTTACTGAGTAAATATAAAACAGCATCAGTCGAAAATTGTAAAGTGATAGATGAGTCATGGACGTGTGGGATAAGTAATTTGATTCTCAACCTCAATGTCTTGCTTTCCATCCCACTCCTCTCAACCTTGGACAAATGTTACGTACTATAGCCTAGGTTTGACTTGTGCTTTAGAAATGAAATTTGGTAGAAGTAAACCTTTAGAAGCCTGTCATGATTATGTGTACGTAGATATAATAAATGGTATATATGCATGTGTTTCTCTGTATTAATGTGTGTATATATATATATATATATATATATATATATATATATATATATACACATACATGTGTGTGTGTGCGTATGTGTGTGTGTGAGTACATCTTACATCGATGTATGTCAGCAGGGAATGATGTTCAAATTAGAGAGAGAAATGAAACTGTTGTCTCCTAAACTCCTATATTGTTTGAGCATGCTCCTTAATATATCCCTCACCGAATTACAGACACTCCCTTGTCAATGTTACCAGTGAAGTAGTCCTTCATAAACATATACCCATCAACACTATTGATAATCAAATGGTGATATAACATATAAAAATGAGAAACTGCGACTCGCTCTTCAGCTCACTTCACTACATGATTGATACCCTTTGGTACAGAATGAAGTCACAACATCTCATTTCTACTCTTCTTAAAATATATGGCATTTATCTTTATGCAAATCAATATTCTGTTCTATGATTTTTTTTAGCCATAAATTATTAAAAGCATTAATCATAAATTCACTGATGGCCCATAAACGTGGATTGGCGTACAAGTTTATATGTGTGCTGTGATAAAACTGACGATAAAGGATGATTTTGTTTTTCTAAAATAAAATATTTATCATTTTAAACTTAATACGTTCACTCACATTTTCTCTCATATGCTTTACATATGAATATGAATCGAGAGAGTCATAAAATGTCACAATACATATAAAAAGACTGCACGTCCAATAATCTAAAGCCAGAGTCAGACTTTTCACTATGTGTATGCATTATTTATGTTGCATTTTGCATCAATGCTCAGCATAGCATAGATCTATAACTTTATCTTGATATATCTGCCTCATTTTCTCACGCACACACAAACATGCACACATAATTCAACATTAAAAAAAATATATATTAGTAACACAAGCTCACACACGCACACACACATATACATAGTTATACGTATATGTATTACAGAACCAGAGACAGACAGACAGACAGATATATATGTACTTGCATATGCATTTGTGTATTTGTATATACATGATTGTATGCATAAATAAATAAATATGTGTGCATGTGTGCCGGGAGAAATGAAATAAATAGCTAGCTAACTGAGTGGCTGGCTGGCTGGCTGGCTGGCTGGCTGGCTGGCTGGCTGGATGGATGGATGGATGGATGGATGGATGGATGGATATACGCTTCTGGTCAAAAGTGTGAATACGAAGATGAAATTTTAATATGTTTTGATGTGAAGATAAAAACTCATTAGCAACTAGATAATTGCAAGTAACAAAAGTAATTAATTTATATCATTAAGTAACATGATAAGTGATTGATGAAGTATTATTTTATAATTTCGTCTTGTATTTGACATTTAAAATCCTGCGAGATACATCAATATTTTATAAAATTCTGAAGTGGTTATCTGTAAAAGGGGACTCAAATATTGCTTTATATAGCAATGCACTCGTGTTGGGGAAAATGTCAAATCTGCTAAGCGTATCTTTTGGTGATTTCCAGAAAATTTTTGTTTCGATTTTACCAGCCTTTCTGATATAAATCATTTGACAGACCAAGCAGGCCTCGTATCTCAACTCTTCAAGTTGTCTGTTGCATCAAGTTCGTGTTACATGCCTATTTACTTCTTATTGTGTCATACATTTTCAGCTGACAGCAACAATAAAATGTAAAACTGAAAAAATAAGAAGAAGCTTGTAAAAAATAAGTAGAAATTTACTACCGAGTGCATGCAACGACCGCTAGACTCGAACGAATCATGCGAAATGATGTTCTGAAGTAAACATTTAGATCAGATCAAATATGTTCAGGACATACAATGTGCATTCCAGAAGGTATCAATATTTTTTAGGCAAGACGTTTATAATTTATTTTAAAGCAGTACTAAACTCTAACCTCCTTCTTGAGCAAATTTTATACGAATTCTGCGTATGCTCAGATATTCATGAATAATTGTGTATACCGTTGCTACACTAACTCCGAACTGTATGCTTATTGTCTTTATAGACCCACGACAGATTTCATGCAGAAAATTGCAAATTTTCTGGACCAGCTCTGATGTTCTGACGTCCCTCTACGTCCCACACCTCTCATCCTCTTTCACCACCTGTCTACCTTTCTTGGACCTCTTGTACCAGCAAAAATTCAAGCCATAAGTGGTCTGGAGCATTTCACAGTCTCTGTAGCGTTTTTTGCACAGTTTAACATAAAAATGTATTGCATAGCGAATTCCCAATCGTCTACACTGCATTCTACAAATTAATCAACTGAAACAAGCAGTATTTAATAGGGTGTGTTCAAAGTGCTGTTACAGCCATCTCTTTCAATCTCGAATACCAAAAGTTGGCAAGTCAGCTTATTAGATGTATAGTAATAGTATTTTGAAACCAGAATAATCTACCATAGTTATAGCTAACTCTTCTAAGAAATAGAGTTTCAATGCTTCTGGAATGAACCATGTGGTTGACTTGAGCCATTGTATTAGCATAGGTAACATTTGTACTTTCTCAAAACAAACGTCTCAATTTTCTGCAATGAACCTTCTGGTTGACTTGCGTCATTGTATTGGCACAGACAGCATTTGTGCTTTCTTCCAAGTCTCTATAGAAGGCTAATTTATGGTAAAGGAAATTCCGGAGCAGCATTATGCCTTTCTTTCAAAACATCTATCTTAAAAGCTTCCGTGTGTGTGTGTGTGTGTGTGTGTGTCTATATATATATATATATATATATATATATATATATATATACAACTATCCGAGTTTCCTTCATATTTCCTCTTCTGTTTCCATTCTACATCCAAATTCAAAGAAGGGTAATATTTGAAACGTCGAAACAGTTAACTCTTTCTGTTTCTCTCAGCTTCAAACTAATAATTTCATTGTGAATTTGGTCTATGATATTTCATGTTTTTTTTTTCCATTTTTGTATGTTGTATGTTCACTGTGCGCGAATACATGTGTGTGTGTATGTGTGTACATGCGTGTGTGTTATATCTCCGACGTGTGGTAATGGGGATTCAGTAGTTTGATCATCTGACGAGCTGGTTACTAAATTAACGTGTAAGGTGTTCTTATACACATAATTTCATTCACAAGGTTTCCATTTAACCCAAGGCCATGCAAAAGACATTTTCCCAAACTTTCAAGCACTGGTGTCGTATATTTGAACACGTTATTGGGGAGCGAATATCTCAACCATTCACCCACGCATAGGTTCATATATCTATATATATATATATCTATATATATATATATATATATATATATATATATATATATATATATATATATATATATATATATGCGTTTTCAGGAGATACGTATATACACAAACACACACACACACACAAATATATATATAAATATATATATGGATGAATGTATGCATATATATATAGAGAGAGAGAGAGACAGAGAAAGAGAGAGGGAAATAGAAAGAGTAAGAGAGAGATGCATTCACAAAAATATAGCTGGATACATACATCCACATATAAACGTATATATATATGTGTATTTGCACATATATATGTTTATATATGTGTGTGAGTATGCATGTACATATGTATGAATCTAAGCATATATGAATGGATGGATATAATGATCAATGAAACGGAAGAGATGCTAGTGTGACAATCAATGTATGTGTATGTATGTGCATTAATATATATACCAGCATATGTGTGCATTTCTTTATGTATCTCTGTTTGTCTACATGGAAGTGTGTACAGAGAAGCAGAAAATAGATATCTAAATACACAATTGCGTATGGTATGTGTATGAATATGTGTCAGTATGTCTCTATGTATGTATGTAACGATGTACGTTTATGTATCTAACTTGTCTGTGTGTGTGTATATATATATATATATATATATTATATATATATA
>NC_068989.1:64758031-64763911 GCF_001194135.2 Octopus bimaculoides | reverse complement strand
ATATATATTCCTGTGTTTTGTCTGTGTGTACACAGATTATAATAGGGTTTCCGTCAAACAAGTTCAGCCATTGTAACAGTATATTTACACGCAGTTTGTGATTCTAGGAAAGGCAGTTTTATCCAATAATGTCGGTTGTATGCGAAGGACATTTCTTCCAAAATGAAAACCATCATTGATTTGGCTTCGATGGATAGCTAGTTTCCAAGGAAACATTTCTGTATGAATGGTAGTGATTGAATGTCTTTAACGGCATCCTTGCTTTATTGGATTGTTTCAATACTTATTACACACCTAGCAGCTAAATTTAAATCAAACTATAGATACAACCGCTTGGTATTTTGAAACACTATAACTTGAATATTCTTTTAACTGACAACTCTGACAACTCTGACAACTCCCCATATATATTTATACATACATACATAACATAAATACATGTGTGTGTGTGTGTGTGTACATATATATACAAATGCATATTTACAGATGCATACATACATACATATGTGTATCTATACATATGTATATGTGTGTATATGAATATGTGTATATATATATATATATATATTCATATATGTATATGAATATGTATATATATATATATATATATATATATATATATATATATATATATATGTATAGAATACAAATGTATGTTTACATACATATATCTAGATATATATATACACAGACAGACACACAAGCACAACACATATACACACATACATACATACATATATATATATTCATTTAAACCTTTTCTGTAAATAAAGTTGCCACAAAAAAAATCGTAATTTATTCTCGAGACAAAATGTTCAACACTATACATAATTGATCATCTGGGAATATATTATTGATTCTTGTTTTTCAGCTAAGAATTATTATCGACCTTCTTTTACATATAATTCCATATCCTTCAGTAGAACAAATTTCTAATAAATAGATTAAAACATGGATTAAAAATGATACTAAGGAAAACGTAAGCAGAGTGATATTTTAAATATACGAAAACTTCGAACAGCGGTCATATAAAACTAAATTTCGTTGGAAAATATCTATTGTAAATCATACTCGTTGTATATGAGCCAGTGTAGATATATCTACGTGAACGCTTGTCTTGGTAAAAATCACCCTTATTTGTCTTAAGAAAGATGATGAGTTATGGAGATTGGGACATATAATCAGGGATTGAATACATTTTGATGATGGGTCTGTTCTATCAACAGCGTCAAGACATATCCGTTGTGGCAAACCACGGAATAACTTCGCTTGAGATCATAGAAATAGAAGCTAGGTTTATTCTAAACTAAGTCCAAATCATCTTATATATAAAAAGGATACAGTTTATCTCAGCTTGAGTGTCCTTGATAGCAGGCAGAGCTACTTAATCCAGGTTAACTTCAAGCATAATAGGAAACTTTTATATATCTCTTGCTATTCATCGCCCGTCACAGCATTCAGGTTCGGCATCATCCGTTTAACCTCCACGTTTCTAAGTTTGCGTGTTTTCGAATTAGATTTCTGAGGCAGATTTTCTACAGCCCTCACCTGACGACGGGAATATCTTCCCATGGCCAGGTGTATTTTCGCAGAATATTAGAATTAATGGCTCTGATCATATGACATTTAAGAGACGCAATCGTACACATATAATATCATATATATATCGTGACGCTCCGTCGGTTACGACGACAAGGGTTCCAGTTGTTCCGATCAACGGAACAGCTTGCTCGTGAAACTAACGTGCAAGTGGCTGAGCACTCCACAGACATGTGTATCCTTAACGTAGTTCTCGGGGAGATTGAGCGTGACACAGAGTGTGACAAGTGTGGCCCTTTGAATTACAGGTACAACAGAAACAGGGAAAAAGAGTGAAAGATAGTTGTGGTGAAAGAGTACAGCAGAATTCGCCATTACCTCCTGCCAGAGCCACGTGGAGCTTTTAGGTGTTTTCGCTCAATAAACACTCACAACGCTCGGTGTAGGAATCCGAAACCGCGATCCTACGACCGCGAGTCCGCTGCCCTAACCACTGGGCCATTGCGCACACACACATATATATATATATATTTATTTGTTTATTTACTGAACATTGTTAATATTTCCTGTGTGGTTTCCCTTATCTTGAATAATTGCTCCAATGCGCCCGGGAAGAGATACGTACAAATCGTTTACCATCTTCACAAGTGTGAAAGGCCATTTTCTGTGGATGAACTCCCTCAACTCTTCAAGATTGCGTGGATTCTTCTGACGAACTCTTCTCTCTAGTTCTGTCCACATTTACTCGATGCTATTTAAGTCAGGGCTATGAGAAGGCCAATCTTTCAATACTGTAACTCCTTCATCAGCCAGACTCTGTTGTGTTGCACGCGATCTGTGGCATAGAGCTCCGTCATGCTGAAAAATCTCACCTTCATCGAAGTCTGGTATCAAATTGTTCTACTCGACTGGATGTATTTAGTACTATTCAGGTTACCGTCATTTTAACCAACTTTTTATGTGTCCTGATTCTTATCCCCTAAACTTCGCTGTTCTTGTCGTGTAACGTTGATCGTTTCGCTTTCCTGGAGGCCTTCTGGCAAATTTTTGTTTATTAGAAAGCGAAACGACCCACTTTACGCGATGAAAACAGTGAAGTTTGGAGGTAAGAGTCTGATACTTTGGGGGTACATAAAAAGTGACTGTTCAAGGAAGTTGATTAAAATCGACGGTAACTTGAATAGTGTCAAATGCATCCAGTCCTTGAAGGATAATTTCATACCAGAATTTGATCAAGGTGAGATTTTTGCAGCATGTCGGAGCTCCATGCCACAGAGAAGTGTAACACAACAAGGTCTGGCTGAAGAAGGTGTTACCGTATTGAAAGATTGGTCAGCCCTGACCCCTGACTTAAATATTGAGTCATCCCATAAATAATACAGTTTTTTCAATTGCATGAACTAAAAGTCGGAGGGGGACGGGATAAACTACTTGCATCAACTTCCTATAAAAGCAGGTAGTCATTTTACCTTGTACTCATTCTTAGTGCAAGATTTGAAAAGTGCAGTTCGATTTTAACAGTTACTTTATCAAAGCTATAATGGAAATAACAAAGAAGCATATTCGGCATATTTTGCTCTATGAGTTCAATAAAGGCAACACGTGACGGAAAGCTTGAGGACTATTAATGCAGTATGTGGGGATCGGACAATAAGCGTAAGCTAGTGTCAACAGTAGTTCCAGAAATTCTGAGCCGACAACTACAGCCCAGAAGACGAACTTCATCCTGGAAGACATGTAGAACTCGCTGAGGACGTCCAGCAAACCCTGGTGAAACAAAATCCCATCGTAACTGTTGAGGAACTTAGCAGAGAAGCTTTGATTTGGTCATTCAATCAATCATTCAAGTCAGTGCTAGAAGTAAAACGACCGTCTTTAGTTTCAAGACGAAAGGTGTTATTCCATCAGGATAACGGTCGGCCTCATACAGCAAGGATAACATTCCAAAGGCTGGAGCAGTTTGAATGGGAAACGATGCCCCAGCCACCATACTCGCCGGACATTGCCCCATCTGATTGTAATTTATTCCGCAGTCTTCAAAATCATTTGGAGGGAAAAGATATGAATTCTGTAGACGAGGTCAAAAGAGTACCGGAGGAGTGTTTTACGTCACAGACAAGTAAATTTTGGAAGAGGGGCCTTGCAAGTCTACCAGATAGATGGAAGCGCATTGTAGAAAATGAATTTTTGTGCATCTCTTCCCAGCTGCTTTGAAGCAATTATTCAGGCTAAGGCAAGCCACACGTAATATTAACAATGTACAGTAACTTCTTGAAACAAACATTATGTAATAAATTTTCATTAAAGACATCTTTCTGTTTTGAAGCACTATAACTTGATTGGTTTACGTGAGGTAGCCGAAAACTTTTACAAGGTCAATTTTGGCGATCGTCTCGCATCTTTCCCTCTTATTCAGAACCCCTACCACAAAATATAATGATTAGGTATAGAAATGACTCCAACGGGGCCAACGTTTCATCTGTAAAAAATGCAATGTGAAACATCCACTCATTAGTTGGCAATTAGTAAAAATTCACAATAGTTTAAAGTGGTCGAAGACTTTTGCACTGTACTTTGTGTATATATGTGTTTGTATGTATGTATGTATGTATGTATGTATGTATGTATGTATGTGTGTGTGTGTGCATGTATGCATTAATGCATGCATGTATGTATGAATTTATGTATGTATATTATCTTTTATTTCCTACTTGTTTCAGTCATTAGATCATGGCCATACTAGTGCACCGCTTGATGATTTTTTTTTTCGAATGAATCGATCCAGGGGCTTCTTTGGGACTGAACTCGAACACGCAGATATGTCTGTACCTCACGTTACTGAAGAATCACTTAGGCGTATCTTTGATGAAAAAAACTTAAAATTTCTATAATCCTTTAAGGTCAAAACTTTAGATAAACTTGAAAAATGAATATGTTTTTGTAATCAACAACCCCAAATTCATAAAAATCGATTAGTTTTGTCTCCGATGCATCTGGATATTGTCCAATGTAATTATAAATATATCAGATTTGACTGAGCACAACAGGGTAAAAAAAATCTATTCGATATATTAAATGATATGCATCGAAAACGTCTCATTGTTTGAAAACCTACTGTACAGAATATCAATCTAATTCTTTTGATATCCCTCTAAGAAATATATGAAGTAAAGGAATCTTGTTTCTTCCTTCTCCATTCCTTAGTAACCAAAAACTAGTTTCTTTTTCTTAAGATGTTCTGAGCTAAAGGGTTTTTTTTTTTCTTTAACACCATTCGAAATTAACAAGATTCTCCAGTTATAATTGCGAAACAGCTTGACAATAGCCGCAGTATGCTTTCTCAGTTTACAAACATATTTTCAGCTTTTCAAATACTGATAAAATTTTCACATATATAAGCACAGATACACACACCCAAACTCAGATATACACCCACGTATACATAAATGTGTGTGTGTGTAAACAGATATATGTATATGTATATAGGGAGAGACAGAGAGAGAGAGAGACAGAGAGAGAGACAGAGAGAGACAGAGAGAGAGACAGAGAGAGAGACAGAGAGAGACAGACAGAGAGACAGAGAGAGACAGACAGACAGTTTGCTAGATAGATAGATAGATAGATAGATAGAGAGAGAGAGAGATAGATAGATATAATAAATGGAATTCCTACGTAATTCTTGATATTTTTGAAAATTATCTTATTTTTTTAAATAAATTCAATTTATGTTGAATCTAAACCAAAATTTAATAAATAGTGTCTTTGTGATCATTTTACTTATAGTATTTTTGTTATTTAATTTTAAAAGCCGTATTGTCAGGAAACCTTTACAATAATGCCAATAACTGCAGGATCAAATTTATAGAATTATTCCTCAACTGCAACTGCTAAAAAAAAATAATAATGTTTCTTTCAAAACACCGTGAATATCTATCCTTACTTAATTATAAACACCTGGGGAACATATTTTATAGTCACAGGAGTAGCTGTGTCGTAAGTAACTTGCCTACCAACTACATGGTTCTTGGTTCAGTCCCATTGCGTGGCACCTTGGGCGAGTGTCTTCTACTATAACCTCGGGCCGACCAAAGCCTTGTGAGTGGATTTGGTAGACGGAAACTAAAAGAAGCCCGTCGTATATATATGTATATGTATATATATATATATGTGTGTGTGTGTGTGTGTGTGTCTGTGTGTGTATTTGTGTGTCTGTGTTTGTCCCACTAGCATCACTTGACAACTGATGCTGGTGTGTTTACGTCCCCGTAACTTAGCGGTTCGGCAAAAAGAGCCCGATAGAATAAGTACTAGGCTTGCAAAGAATAAATCCTGGGGTCGATT
>NC_068989.1:64754972-64757331 GCF_001194135.2 Octopus bimaculoides | reverse complement strand
TATATATAAGGGTGGCTTGTTTGCCTTCCTTGTCAGTCATTAAGATAGGTGCTTCTTGTGGTTATGAGTTGTTTTAACTCTTATTTCTAGCAATACTGATGCTGTCTATATATATACTTTAGTGGCGTATATATTTCTGCCTTTGGGTTGTAAAATTATTTATAATTTTCAATTTTACCGTTTAGAAAATCAGCGTATCATTTCTGGGATAATTGTATAAACTGACTAGGCGAGCTGAGTTTAACCAAAGGCACTGAAGAGCATTAATATAAATGCAAAATTACTGTGCTATGGCTATTTCTGGGCGCTGAGAGAGTTTGCATCTTGTCAGTCATCAAGATAAGAGGCTTCTTGTGTCTACGAGTTGTTTTAACTCTTATTTCTTGCAATACTAGCGCTGGCTAATACCCTCAGTCACGTCAGTGACGTATATATATGCTGGAAACTCTCGGACCTTGAGTTACTCTGTTCCTTTTGCTAAATATTACTAAAATATGCATATAAATATACATATATTCATATTTTTGAGTTCTATTTTTACTGTTTGCATCACCATGTACGTGTGTATATATATCTGTGTGTATGTGTGTGTATTCTTGTGTGTATGGGTGAGTGCGTATGTCTTTGTGTGTGTGTGTGTGTGTGTGTGTGTGTGTGTGTGTGTGTGTGTGTGTGTGTGTGTGTGTGTGTAGATAGGGAGTAGATAGGTAAGTAATTAAATTATGGCTACTTTTGAAGAATAATTGGGAAGTGACATTCTTATGTGGATATATTCTCATTTTGAATAAGTATATAATTAGAAACGCGTTTGATCTGTGTTTGATAGGTAAGTGGTCACTCGTTCTTCTAGAAATAAAAACCAAACACACCGTTACTGCCCCAAAGAAATCTAAGAGAAAATTACATCTCTTAATAACATTTGTACAAAAAAAAATATTTTTATGATCAGATAATTTGTGAGGCAAAACTTGATTGGTGTAACTCTACAAACAGTTGTTTCAAATGTCTTCAAGTCTTCCAGTCTGAATTGTTTTATTTTAATCCTAAACATTAGAGTAACTTGAACAGTGACTCGCACATTATTTGCAGTAACAATCCGCCAAAAGTCTGAAGCTCTACTCACTGAGCAATCTTGACAGAAATATCCTAAGATTTAACGAAGGAACATTTATTCGGGTCACTAGAGTTACCATAAATTGAAAACAAATTTACTACAAGCTATTTCTTTTCCACTTTAACAAGGACAGCATGCATTCTGCAGTGTAATCTTATGTATACAAAAGACTTGGAATAGAACAAGAAACCTTCTTCTAATGACAAACTCGATCAGGGACCACTTGCAGTTAAGCAGCCAGAACAGATGTAAGAGATGTGAAAATATATCTTAATTTACTCCAAAACGTATCTATTTACATTATGCAAAGTAATTGCTCTGTCTCAGCAATTCTTTTATTTAATTGACATCGCGTGCCCCATCTATTTTTGTTGAGTCTTCCCCTAACGGGAGATAATGATGGTTTTATTTCATGAATCCTTCTTGACTCCGGTACAATAAATGCAGTCTTAATTGTAAAATGAACGAGAATGTTAACAATATACTTTTGCCTCTGCTGGTAGTATTAGGCAATGATAGTAAAACAGTATTATTGTTATTCATAATATATTGACTGCAAATATGCAAATAAGAAATTTGTTTTAATTTTTCCTTGCTATAATAAATATTTTCATTTTGAAAATTAGTTTTCATATCATTAGTAGCTATTCATCATGAAATTTAAATAAAATAAAATAATTATTATTTTACTAATGTAACAATACCCGATATTATTCGAAGTGGAACAATAGAAAATCGCTACATTGCCTGTCGTATGACGGATAATATTCCAGTATTTTGATAATTGTTAATTGTACATATTAGACCGACCGCAAATCTGGATTTTGTTATATTTGGTACATTCTCTGTTCTAGACCACTTTTAGGAACCTTTTTTATCTCTAGCATTCAGTCGTTATTCCCCTTCACTCAGGTATTCTTATTTAGCCGTAGATCATTCCTTATCGTGCAGTTATTCCAGGCGTAAATAACTTCATATTAGAAGCATCTTCGTTCATAATTTAATGATTACTTCGTCTCCCTAAAGAAGTAGTTGCACGATTCGAAAAAAATTTTTAGCTATTTCTAACGGATCGAACGAACAACGTAGGGCTTTTTCCGAAAGCCTGTACCTAAACCATTTCTTCTCGCTTCTACTTCACATTTTAAAGCTTAATAGTTTGACTACTAAACAGTGAGCAATACAAAATATTCTAACTAATCATGTATATATACATATATATATATATATATATATATATATATA
>NC_068989.1:64752152-64754954 GCF_001194135.2 Octopus bimaculoides | reverse complement strand
TATATATATATATATGTATATATACATATATATACATACAAGTGTATGTGTATGTGCCTTTGTGTGTGTGTATAGATAGATAGATAGATAGATAGATAGATAGATAGATAGATAGATAGATAGATAGATGTGTAACATGTTCATATTCACTTGAATGCGCAGAGATCTTTCACTGTGGAAATAGTGATTTTACACGTATTGTCTATGAGGAGAAATTTCTTCCCAAACTATTTCGCAGCGAAAGCTCTCCCAACGTTCAAATATACATGGACGTGTTAAATATTACGGAGCATAAGATATATTTTATTCTATTCTGCATGTGTCACGTTGTTTAATATATGTGTATGTGTATGTGTATATGTATCGAAGTGTATGTCCCGAACCAATGACCTACATCACGAAGCGAAAATATGTTTCTCCCAAAGGAACAGATGTTTACTTAGAAAGAGGACGTTATCACTTCAAAATTGTCATTCAAAAGGCAACGTGAAGCGTGACTGTTCTTCGATTAAATCTCCCTAAAATAATACTACATAGCTTTATATGAGGAAGAGGAGCTCCCGATACTAAGTTTAAAAAATTGTTAATGAAAGATGAACATCTTTGCAACGAATGTTCTCGTAAGTTTTCTCCAACAGAACTGGCCCGGGAGTAAGAAAAAAGCAGCGGTAACATAAATGTAATTTAAAGAAGATGGATAAACCTTAATAAGAAGAATATCAGACAGATCTGTACAGATTAATTTTTAGTTTAACAACTAAAAATTAATCAAATTGAACGGAAAGATTTTTTTTTTTTTTAATATATAACATTTGTTGAAATTTCAAAAATAAAACATTAGTGATCGCATTAATCAAATTATATCAAGAAAGTCTAATTTTCAAACGACACTTTCAATTTTATTTGAAAACATCAAACATATTTTTCTTTTCATTTGTAAGATATTCCATTATTGCAGTTTGGGTTTTGTCGCAATAGTGCGTGTGTATGCATGCATGTATGTATGCATGTATGTATGTGTATATGTATGCATGTATGTATTATTATGTTTATATGTATGTATGCATTATGTATGTATATGTGTATATGCATGTGTGTATGTATGTGTGTATGTATATATACATATCTACACACACATACTTCATACAAACACACAAATGAATATATTAATACATGATTAGATAGATAGATAGATAGATAGATAGATAGATAGATAGATAGATAGTTACATGCACAGGTATACATTCGAACATACACACGTAAATGCACAGATGAATGTGTACATATATACATGCATGTATGTGCATATATATGTATATATATATATGCATATATATATATATATATATATATATATATATATATATATATATATATATATATATATATGTATGTATTTATGTTTGTGTGTATATATGTGTGTGTGTGTGTATGAATATATATGTGTGTATATACGTATATGTTCACACACATATGCATATGATAAAATACAAAACGTGATAGAAACATCTGTCTATAACTTGTCTCCCTCTCTCTCTGTATACACACACGCACACATATTTATTGTATTAATAAAGAACATATACGTATACATGCACACACTCACATAAAGACGCACACGCACTAATATATAATGTGATTTTAAAGACATTTCATGTGTCAGGCCTGGGTTTTGCGCACACAGACACCACACGCGCACACACACACACACACATATCTATCTATCTATCCATCCATCTGTCTATCTATATACATGGACATTAATATGTTAATTTTCATATATGGATCTATATGGATGTATATATGTTTATATATGTATATACGAGGCTGAGAACCGAACCCAAGATACAGAGCACGAAAAAGTGAAAAGAAAGGAAAAGAGGAGGAAATGGTCGAACAAGATAACAGACGAGCAGACAAGAGCAAGGATGGAAGGAAAGGTAATTGGAAGAGTTGATTTTAAAAATATGAAAACTGATTATTTACCATAAGGATTTAGAATTGGAAAAGACGATTGCAAAAATAAAAGGATTAGGAAGAACATGTGATGCAGAGACTGCAACAGATACACCCGGACAAGTTTCAAATAAGTTGATTATACGTGGGCTACGACACCCTGCCAAGTGTAGTAACGGTAGAGGAGCTGTGGCCACTTACAATTGCTAAAGAAAAAACATGATTATTAACTGTATGAGAGAACTGTTAAATGAAACTGCGAGTTTTGGGGGACTCGTAAGCCATTTCATCACCTCATTGTAAGTAATTCCATTTCATTCATCATTCATTCTTTGTACCCCACGTACTGTATTGCTTTGTCTGTTCTTGTAGTGTCCCCCTCTGTGTTAAGGCCTAAGTGCCAAATAAAGAAAGTGATGTTTGTGTGTCTTTTTTACCTTGAAGAAGGGGTTATCACTAATTAGTGCTCTACTGTGCCCTAAATACGGTGATATACCCCCGAAATGGCCATAGGTGTTCTGTGTTTGCATTCCACCTATAATTGTAATCCACTGTAAATGATGTTTATGGTTTGACTTTACTGATGTTACCTGCGGGATGGTGAAATATGGATGTTACTTTGCCACACATTGGATGTTCTGTTGTTGTTTTGTCCCGTGCACTTCGGTATTCCTGTTTATGAAATTGGATTTTACCTACTAAATTTGCTGTCATGAGGGAGGTAGTTGAACTTTCGTACTATTTATCTGGAACTTCTTTTGTTGGCTATTGACCTCAGCGAATGAACTGTTGTGCTACGTTTCCCTATCTATTATTTTTTGTCTCTATATTTTTTCTATATATATA
>NC_068989.1:64749588-64750215 GCF_001194135.2 Octopus bimaculoides | reverse complement strand
TATATATATATATATGGTAAATTGTAACCATTTTATATTTTTAATTTCACTCAAGTACATTGTTTTTGATTTTGTCTAGTACACTATAGTAGGGTCAGTTGGGCACCGTCTGTGAGACAAAAAGCACTATGACGCAATTCACTCTGCAAGAAATTTGGAAACGACATGCTGTACTGATTGGGAGCTCCAATACGAATACGCTGGGAGCTCCAATGTGAACATTTTAGTATGTTTGGCTGTCAGTCTGAGGACATGCACCGAGACTGATAAAAATCAAACATCAAGTCAACATCATGGTGTTTGGAGTGATTACTGTGATGGCGACGTTATCCCTCTATTCAGCTTTCCACACGGCCTCAGACTCAATACGGTGGACTACATCACATGCCTAGAGGAGGTAGTGCTGCCCTGAGTGAAGATGGTAGCTGCTGGAAGACGTTATGCCTGGCAACAAGAGTCTGCACCATACCATATAAGCAGGAGAACACAGGCATGGCTGTCATATAATTTCTGCGACCACACCAGCCCTAACATCTGGCCACCTGACTCCCCAGACTCTAAATCCTTTAATTATTATGCGTGGTGCGCAGTTGAGCGAAAAACCAACAAAATTCTTTATAACAACAA
>NC_068989.1:64739119-64748471 GCF_001194135.2 Octopus bimaculoides | reverse complement strand
TATATATATATATATATATATATTCATATATATCTATGTACCCATGGATGTATCTATTTATGTATATGCATATAAATATATAATCAAAAAGAATGATACAAGCAGTATACGTTAGATGAATATGAATGTCTAGTTACTTTTGTTGAAATGAACTTCACTCCGCTTTTATTACTCAGTTTCCTTGTTAAAACTTAGATTTGGCGAGACATCTGACAAATATCAATAAATGAGTCACCACTATCTTGCATATCCCATTTTCTTTTCAGTTTGTTTCATGCTTCAGAGCTGTTTCAACAGTCAATAACAAAGGAGTCACGCTAGCACAAAAGACTATTATTGAATATTTGCGTCTCTGTTGTCATTTTATTGATTATAAATATTTGCTCTGAATCTACTATGTTAAAGAAATTTGATTCCTCTAATTCCACCAATTCCCTTCTTGAATTAGATCCATTGGCATCTTCAGAATTCCATCTATTTTTATATTAATCCCTACTTTGTAATTGCAATACGACTTACAGCAATTTCTTCACGTTCGCCTTTCACGTGATTTTCTCATACATATATATATATATATATATATATATATGTATGTATGTATATCATTATTCGAATGCTTTTCACCACATCACGTACATTATACGTTTGTACTTATGCGCTTTCTGATTCATAGACGTGGTTATAGAGAATGTAGTTATTATCCAGCTGTTGTACACAGATATTGTATTGCAGTATTATGCAAACACATGCACATAAAAATCACATACATCCATATTAAGATATGTAAATTTGTTTCCTCTTACATGCAATTATAAATATATGAAACTTTGTCAGCATTATTCAAATACACCGAAGCAGAAAATAGGCACAATCAAATGAACATATATTCTCAAGTTACGTTCATGCACACACACATACACAGACACTCTCTCTCTATCTCTCTCTCTCTCTCTCTCTCTCTCTCTCTCTCTCTCTCTCTCTCTCTCTCTCTCCCTTTCTATCATCTTCTTTCTTCCTCTCTCCCTCTCTCTGTCCCTCTCCTTTACTCCGTCTGACACACATGCACATACATATATATTTATAAATATACTCACACTACACACACACATATGTATATATGTCTATATATATAAATACATGTGTATATATATATATCTGTGTGTGTGTGTGTGTGTGTGTGTGTGTGTGTGTATGTACGTTGTGGGGTACCCAAAAGAAACCGTAATTTTGCAGTAGTATTTTATTCACTTAGTTTTACATATTTACACTTTTATCGCCTTCAAAATATTCTCTATTTGAAGCAATGCATCGGTCCAGGCGCGGTTTTCGCTTTTCGAAGCAGTGCTGGAACTCTTGAGAATTGGTGCCTTTTGATGCCTCTTTTTTCTTTTCTTTTCACCTCTTCTACATCTGCAAATTCCGTAGCAGCAGCTTTTGTCACCAGTGATGACCTTCGAAAAAAGATCCGGATCAGCTTCCAACTATTCTTTCAGTTCACAACACGCATTCAGTCGTGACTGCTTTTGATGTTACCGTCATCTGAATGCAGCCATGCTGGAGCACCGCCTGTACTCAAAGAAATCGATCCCAAGCCTTATTCTTTGTAAGCCTAGTACTTATTCTATCGGTCTCTTTTGCCGAACCGTCATGTTACGGGGACATAAATACACCAACATCGGTTGTCAAGCACTTGTGGTGGAGGTCAAGCACAGAAACAAATACACACGCACGTACGCATGCATGCACACACACAAACGCTCTCTCTCTCTCTCTCCCACACACACACACATACATATCTGACGGGCTTCTTTCAGTTTCCGTCTACCAAATTCACTTACAAGGATCTGGTCGGCCCGAGGCTCTAGTAGAAGATACTTGCACAAGGTACCCCGTAGTAGGACTGAATTCAAGACCATGTGTTTGGGAAGAAAGCTTCTTACCACGCAGCGTTTGTGTCTGTGCATGCGTGTGTGCGTGTGTGCGTGTGTCTTTCTTTCTGTGCTTGACCTCCATCCACTGGGATCAATTCATTCGACTAAAAATTCTTCAAGGCAGTGCCCGAGCCTAATTGCAAGCTAATCACTGACACACGTAAGAAAAAAAGAAAAGAAAATATATTCTTTTCTACACTAGTCACGAAATTTTGGAGGAGTGGGCCGGTCGCTTAGATCGACCCCAGGTGTGCAACTGGTACTTAATTTACCGACTCTGAAAGGATGAATGGCAAAGGCGACCGCGGCGGAATTTGAACGCAGAACATAAAGACAGACAAACTATCAATAAGTATTTCGCACAGCGTGCTAACGTTTCTGCCAGCTCGCCGCCTCAGAAAATATTATATATTAGAAGCAGAAATATCAAGAATTAGGTACTGCTCAGCAGCAAAGTGAATTACACCACCTGGACTTGGACACGAAAGCTTTTATAAAAATTTCCAATTAACAGCTCATATTTTTAGAAAGGACGTTCTGTATAGGGCCTTTTGTTAAGGTTTGATAGTTAGTCTGAAGTAGAAAACCTATTAAAAAATCATTATTTTTATGTTTTGAATTAGCAATAAAATAACAATATCGAACTGCGGAAAAGTGCCATCTTATATTGCGCAAGAATCTTTAGAGCAATTCTTGAAATTTCAAGAGCCTTGTTGTCAGCGGAATACAGGACAGCATCAGCAGTAACAGCAACAGCAACAACAATAATAACAACAGCAGTATCAGCAACTATACCAACAATGATAATAATATTTTCTACTATAGACTCAAGGTTTGAAATTTGGGGTAGGGGGATAGGCAATTCCAACAACCTCAGTACTCAACTGGTATTTATTTTTATCGACCCTAGAAGGTTGGAAAGCAAAGTCGACCTCGGCGGATATTGAACTCAGAACAGTAATACGGACGCAATACCGCTAAACATTTCGTCCAGTATGCCAACGATTCTGCGAGTTCACTGCCTTACCAACAACAACAACAACAACAACAATTTCAAATTTGGGACAAAGCTATCAATTTCGAGGAAGGGGGCTAGTCTGTTACGTTGACCCTACTGCTGAACTGATACTTATTTTATCGATCTCTGAAAGGATGAAAATCAAAGTTGAGCTCGGCAGAATAACAAGTCAACCACTTGTTATTCATGGATGACCTCAAACTTTATGCTAAAGATGAATGCCAAGTCAGTTCCCTCGTTGATACGGTGTATACTTTCAGTGCTGATATCAGAATGGAGTTCGGACTGAAAATGTGTGGTGTGTTAGTCTTGAAGAGAGCCAAATTCAAATGTGTGGACGGCCTAAGCAGATAGAAGAGACGGGCTATAAGTACTTGGGGATATTGGAAATGGATAAATTCATGGAGAAAAAAATGGCAGAAAAATTTAAGGAGGAGTACATGCGCAGACTGAGACTGATCCTAAAGTCGAAATTAAAAGGACGAAATAAGATTGAAGTTATCAACACCTGGGCGATTTCACTCCTTAGATATGGAGCAGAAATAATCGCATGGACAGCAGACGAACTAAACAGCTTAAACAGAAAGACAAGGAAGTTGACTCCACCCAAAATGTGACACAGATAGACTGTATGTACCAAGAAAAAGAGGGGGGAAAAGGACTGATTGGATGCAGACACAGCATTAGAGCAGAAGAAAATAACATAGCATGGTATGTAAAAAATACCACAGCACCACTATTATTGGAAGTAAGAAGGCCAGGCTTGTGTAGGATGAAAGACTGCAAAGACTGATAGGATGAAATGTAAATTCGACCTCATCGGGATTTGAACTCAGAACATAAAGACAGACGAAATACCATGAAGCGTTTTGTCCAGCGTGTAAACAATTCTCCTAGTTCACCACCTACCAATTAAGAAGAAGAATTCTTTCCAATATAGGCACAAGGAAGGTATGAAATTTGAAAGAGTAAGTCGACTACACTACAACCTGCATTTCATTTTATAGACCCTGGGGAAATGAATGCACGGCTGCCTTCTGTGAAATTTGAACTCAGAAACCTGCGAAGTTAATGTAGCCTTTTATCTTTCCTAGGTCTATAAAACATAGTACCAGTCAAATACATCATTTCCTCAAAATTTCTGGCCTTGTAATGAGAAACCATTATTTTAATTGTTGTTGTTTTTGTTTTTGTTGTTGTTACTGCTGCATTTTACATAGGCAATAGACCAGAAAGGTTTAGACAAATACACCTTCCTTAGATCTTGATGGATATGTTATTTTATCGACCCCAGAGAAACGTGCACTTGGCTTCGGCGAGATTTGAACTCCGGACGTAGAAGGCCGTAACGAAATACAACTATAAGTTCTTAATAATGAAGTTAACAATATAATGATAATAAAAGATCACCGGGTATCGTTTAATGGAGAAAAATATGGGCTGCTTGATTACGCTTCTTGACTGCTCTGAATAAATATCCATTAGCACCGATTAAATAACAACGAATCAGATAGAACAGAAAGTAATGAAAATTGTTAATGATAAAGCAGAGTATGTAATACATTCGATTTGTTACTGAACTGGTATTGATTTTTACCTCATATCAGTAATGCATTGCAAAAGTTCGTACTGGTCAGCTACCGGCCACCACGTAACGTAGGATAAACTGAAAACAATACCACGTCGATTCCGCCTTCTTACACGCACGCACAGAAAAATACGAGACACACAATACAAATAAAGCCATATTATTCTGTCTAAGGTTAGAAAGGGAATGTACACATTGAAGTTGATGCATAAAAAGTACGGTAACAAAGCGTCCAAATCGCCGTGTTTCCAGAAGTAAACAAACCGCCCATTGACAAAAATGGTGATAATCTAAATAAAAGGCTGGAATTTACTCCATAGCTCTCTGAAATATAATAGAAATGGACGTGAAAGGATACATTTCTGTGCTATACGCATGATTTAGTCTAACACTTTACCTCGAAAAGCAGTGCGATGACGTTTTCGATGGTAGGTGCCTTGTAAATAAATTTAAAAGATGACGACATGATTTACGCATATACAAACACACAAAATAGCAGTAGAAGGCAGAGTAGAAAGATTATGCACTTTCAATGCAATACAAAGCATGTGACCAAAGCACAAGATCCACGTATTGAAGGTGCACAGAGCTGCACTGTATTGTGCCGTAGCAAAACACAATATTTTTCTTTTTAATTGCGTTCTTAGGCGCTGAATCGGGGACCAACTAAAGCTTTGCACTTGAAGACTTACATATTACTTTTAAACTTTGGCGCAAGGCCAGTAATTTTCACAGGAGTGAAATCGATTACATCGACCCTGGTGCGTTACTGGCACATATTTCAACGATTTCCAATGGATGAAAAGCAGATGTATGCTATTATGCGGCAAAATACCTGGCATTGGTTAACAGAAAGCGAACTCTTCTGCAGCAAGACAAAGCAAGACGTCAAGCCACTCGAACGAGCCGGAATAAACTCCAGGAACTTGAGGGAATCGAATTGATGCTACACCCCCAGCATATAGTTCGGACTAGCTCAATCGGATTATGATTTGTTGCAATAGATGGCCCATTTTCTGCGCTCGTGACGCTTAATCAACCAAGAAAAGGTGGAAGTTTCAGAGAAGGAGCTCTTCGCCTCGAAAGATAAGAACTGGTATCAGCGCAGGATCAAAGAACTAGCAGAAAGATAGCTTCAGACAGTACATTTTCAGGAATAAAGCAAATTAGTTACCAAAATATTGCAAGACTTTTGACTCAACACAATATAAGTGTAGCAACGAACACAGCAGTCCTCCTGCTCAAGAATGGCTTGTGGCTTTTTTTTTCTTTTATTTGTTTCAGTCATTTGACTGCAGCCATACTGGAGCACCACCTTTAGTCGAGCAAATCGACCCCAGGACTTATTCGTTGTAAGCTTAGTACTTATTCTATTGGCCTCTGTTGCGGAACCGCTAAGTGACACACCTGCATCGGTTGTCAAGTGATGTTGGTGGGGGGGACAAAGACAGACACACAAACATATACATACATACATACATACATATATATATATATATATATATATATATATATATATACGACAGGCTTCTTTCAGTTTCCGTCTACCAAATCCACTTACAAGGCTTTGGTCGGCCCGAGGCTATAGTAGAAGACACTTGTCCAAGATACCATGCAGTGGGAATGAACCCAGAACCATGTGATTGGTAAGCAAGCTACTTATCACACAGCCACTCCTAGCTAAAAATACATATATATAAAAAACATCAATAAATCGTTTTCAAATTCCGATACACATCTAAATGCCATTTGAGGAACTAAAAGTAGAAATTTGTTTGTGGTTTATCTAATGTAATAATGTTACTATAGTATTATTGCGTTATGTGTTGTAGGTGTATTATTCTAAGTTGTCAATTGGTAGAATCGTTATTGCATCGGATAGAATTCCTGTATTTGTTTCACCTCTTTTCACATTAACTTCAAACATCGCCGACGTCAACTTTGCTCCCTATCATTCGGATCCGAAAGATAAAGTTCAGAATGATGGAATTCCTGGAATTGCTAGTGTGGAGTAAGATGTCTTGAGTTACACTCGGACATCAATATCAGTAGCGGCACTGTTGCCAAGCTATATCGGCCTTACTTTTTGTGGACAACATCAGTAGCATCAAGAGTAGATTTTTTGGCATGGGCAAATCTTCCATAGATAAAGCTTTGTCCAGGCCTCCAGCTTGGAGAAGAATTTTCTAGTTGCGCATCTATAATCTCATGCGACCATGAGTACGCATCTTTTTTTCGTAGCCTCTTTATTTTATAATCATTAATACTTTATTACCACTAATTATTTTATTATCTTTGATTCCGTTGTTACTGTTGGTGTATAGTCCTAATTCAACCTAACAGAGCACGCACAAGGTCAAAGATAAATCAGCCTTCAAATTTCCTTTTTATTTATATACGAAGATCTACGATATTCCCGCCCGTTTTTAGAGGAGCACTCAGTGAGTTGATGAATATTTGGCTGATATTTTTAACAGATCACAGAACACGTAGATATTCCCTTGTTAGAATAACTTTAGTAAGTGTTGTTCCTACAGCTTGGCTCCGTTGTGGTTTCTTTGTATGTAAATGCAATTATAGAAAGTTAAACAGTATTCAACTACACTTGCAGTCAAAACCGTACGTTATAACTATCATATCTACGCGTCAAGAGCGCGCCTATATCTCAAAATGGTGTGTAGGAAAATATCTGTTCGTCGGCCGCCATTTCTCTCAATCTCTCCATCGTCTGATTCAACATATTTGAACAAATTTATTACATATTGTTCCCCAATGATTTCTTTTACCATTAACGATCAACAACTTCCAACACTGTTCCTGTTAACTTAACTCTCCCTTGGATATTTGATATAGTTTCTAGCCACCAGTTAATTATATGCAAAATTAATACAAAATATACTTTCCTTTGTCATTATGTGTTGACCCAAAAGCAAGATTATAATGAATGTGAATAATTTGTTTTCTTAATATACCAACTCTAAAATAATTTCTTCTGAATGATTAATTATATTTGCTGACCATTTGTATTGAAATAATACTCACATGTTTTATTAAATTTGAAAGGGAATCTTTGTATATACATACATACATACATATATATATATACCATTGTTCTTGTTTGAATACAAAATCGATCAATCTACGAATGGCGACAGAATTTCTACTGGGAGGAGGAATCAAAAACGCTGGTAACATAATCAATATGTGTGTGAGTGTATGCGTGTGTGTGTGCGTGATGTGTGTATCTGTGTGTGGAATAAAATAAAATGAAATAAACCTATTCGTAAAAGATGGAACAAAATAAAAAATGAATGGACAGGAAAGAGGGTAAATATTGAAAGTATCAACGAATAATAGGTGTAATTCTATGATCCATTATTGGTGAAGGATTAATTCGATTGTAAGAACTGACCTGAAATGGATTAGCTGTAAAATTGTGTTTCTAAAGCATATGGTCGAGGTACTATAGAGGAACACTTGCTCAACAGCAAATAACAACGTATTAGGAACGAAGATCAGTTTATAGAGAAGTAATTGGCTGAATATTTGAAGGATGAGCGAGAGAATAAAATGAAGAAGAGTATAGTTATATGGGCAAAGATATTAAATGACAGCAATGTTAATAAACTGTAATCGTGATGACAGCAGTAAAAGTAGCGGTATTTCTTCCTTTATATGATGGTGTTTAGAGAGCTTGATGGTGGCGGATGTAGTAGGAATGAAGTAGAAGATAACATTAAATTACTAAGATATATATGAAACAAAAATAACAACTAATTGTAAGCAATGAAATAAAAACGATATTTACAAGTGTAAAAACAAAGGGAGAAAAACTGATAAATTCAATTTAAAACACTTATTCACAGAGTATTAGTTCATGAAAATAAAAAACAAATAGAAAACTTCAAGAAAATTTCTTCACAGTCCATCATTTTTAACAAGGCATTTCCATCATGCTCCAACAATAATAACATTGTCCAAAAGATTTGATGATTGAGAAAAAAATTGTTTAATTGTTGGTATTATCTCTCGGATTAAGTGAAAATCACGCCCAGTTCGATTTATTTCTCAATCTGTTTGCTTTGGTAGTTTTTATAGCATCAAGCAATAAGTTGTCTCGTTGTTATTTGATACTTTCTTCATTCCGCACGTTGTTGAAGAACAAATCTGATTTAGCAAACATAAATGTGTTCTGAAGAAATTCACACCAATCTCAGATGATGGAAGCATGAATTACGTGAAACTAGTCTTGATTATCGAACGCAAACCAATATTAGCAGCATTATTAACCTTGCACAGCATCTCCATCATCCTCCAAATCGACGCCATCTTCAACTCTCCTTTTCTCTCGCTCTCCTTAATTTTCCTTCTCTTATTCCCTTTCATCGGCTTATTTCCCTTCCCCATCATCCTCCTCCTCCTTATCAACATCATCATCATCATCAATACTATCATCGTCGTCGTCATCGTTACCATCATCATCGTCGTCGTCGTCGTCGTCGTCGTCACCATCATAATCAACAGCATTATTATTAGCACCATTAGCATCTAGATGCTGCCTTTCGCATATCTTTAAAGAAAATATCTATCGGTTTCAGGCCTTATCTAAAGCTGTTGTACCAAGAACAATTCCCCTCTGTCTCATTCTCTTTCCCACTCTCCTCATTCCTTCTCCCTCTCTCTCCCTCTTTCCCATGGTTTATATTATATATATATTACCATATATATATATATAAACAAATATATATAAATATAAATATACATTCATACATACACACACACACACACACACACACACACACACACACACACACA
>NC_068989.1:64736434-64738918 GCF_001194135.2 Octopus bimaculoides | reverse complement strand
CGATATGCCAGAAAAACAGTTTCTGTGAAGTATTAACGTCTCTTTTTGATTAAATCATTTCGAGGTCAGTATAAGGTCTTTGAATTACTGCCTCTTTTGAACGTGATATTTCCACGAGATGCCAATTTTATATATAAAAAAAAAATCATTTAACTCTAATCTATATTTACTCTACGATTCTCTCCCCTCCACAACATGCTATACTGTCTTTTTGCTTATTGTACGTGGAATACAACAGTCGGACCCCAATCAATACATCTTACCCTCTCAGTTACTCAGTGCTTTCTTAATTATACTATACACATCCACTGTAGGAAAAATGCTTCTTTTTTTTTTTTTTTCACCAAATGAATATAGCTTCGACCCTCAGTTATAAACCATTTAGCTTTGCAAACTTTCAGCTATATATTTTCCCCTGGGATTCCTTCATGCCCGTCTAACGGTCAGATTGCTCTATTCTCAATATCTAACTGCATTTGAAAAGTATTAGAAATATTTCTAAACTAGAACTTAATTCTTTCTGACTTTCTACTTCGTCGACATTTTTGCCTAATTTTGCCTCATCAAGTTGTACTTAACACAACACATTTCCTTTATTTTACTTTCTTAAAATATAAAAAACATAAGGCAGCGGACTGGCAGAGTCGTTAGCACACCGGGCAAGATTCGTAGCGACATTTCGTTTGTCTTTATGTTCTGAGTTCAATTTCTGCCGAAGTAAACTTTATCTTTCATCCTTTCGGGGCTCGTTAAAACAAGTACCGGTTGAATAACGGGTTAATATAATCGATTTACACATTTCCCCGAAATTTCTAGTCACGTACCAAAATTTGAAATCAATACAAATTAAATAAAAAAGAAGTACGAAATGAACTGATGTTTTTTTTTTACAATATATTGTGTATACACACACAAACATATATACGCACACGCATATACATATATATTTGATATATATGTATATATGTGTATGTGTGTATATATATATATATATATATATACACGTTGGAAATTTGAAATATATTTATATATATATATATATATATACATCTGTGTGTGTGTGTGTGTGTGTGTGTGTGCTATAAATGGACTACAATTACATGAAAATTACATTGTGAAGTGAAATTTGATATTTATCAACTGTTATTAGATTTATAAATAACTTACCGATAGTTACTCGTTGATAAAATAATATATCGAATAGGGGTAATTTTCACAAGACTATTCTGCATTGACAAAAATTAATGCCTAGGAATAGATGCGTATGGAATCACCTTTACGCTCTTATCGGGTTTATTCGGAAATATGACATTTGTTCGAACGCAAGACTTACCAGTCTAAGATAGAGTACATTTTTAAAATGGCATTAAAAGGCTAGAGGTCCAATTTATTTCCAAGGTCAAAACTAGAGATCCACTTTATTTCCAAGAGTCCACCAACCATACATAAGATCATCCAATTCAATGAGATTACAAAACAATTTAACAACAGAAGCATTTAACTGTTCTCTATCTCTTCTTCTATCTTTTCTTTTCTTCTCAGTTTTTTTTCTGCGCAAAACTGGAGAAGAAACTGGAGAGGACATGAAATGTAAAAACCAGTCTGGATTAATTTATGCGCAACTCCATTGTCTCCCGAGACAAATGGATGCCAACAACAACAACATTGCTAATTGTTTTAGTTTAATTTATTCTTTCATAAGATGGCTATTATTTACCTCCCCATTTAAACTGATTAAATAAGTATGCAAAATAAAGTCAAGTGATGACTTCCTATCCCAACATCACGAGCCATATTCCAATCGCCATATGCTGACCCTGCGACCAAGCCGATGACAGTGCTACATTTTCTATACGCTAATGAAGGAACAATGACCAAAAGTTTGGATTCTTCCCATTTCGCAGAGCATACCAGCCTATCAAAACCCTTCTGGACCTCTGTGATCATGTTGATAATTAGAATTGCCAAATTATTGTTATTCCTCTCTGAAGTTCAGATCTTGTAACATTTCACGAAATTTGTCATTAACTTTTAACGCCAGATGGCCCTGTGATAAAAGAGACTCCATGCATGATAATTCTCAGGCATCATAAATCTAGTATTACATCTTTTTAAAACAATATTGTGAAATATGATGAACATTTGTCTGCTACTTCTGGCAAATCGAGCGACCACAGAATGGCTGTCATATTTCTCTGAAGCTAACTAATTTTCTCTTGTAATACTATTAAAGTTCTTAATTGCTTACATGAATTATTAAATTAAGCGGAATTTTGTCTCCAAGATGGGCCACTGAGATCATATTATTCACAATATTTTTAATATTTAGTTAATAAATTAAAATGTTAGTCGAGTTCCTAACACATCTTCCTCATTGTGAATAGAATGTTCTAAATTACATGTTTCTTGAAATACCTAACATAAAATGTATTTTACCACCAGCAATTACTTGCATATATTTACTTTTCACTCTTCTTCACTACA
>NC_068989.1:64731644-64736400 GCF_001194135.2 Octopus bimaculoides | reverse complement strand
ATATATATATATATATATATATACATATATATTAATCATTTATTTTTAACAGATGAAAACAGAGCCAAGAGGACAGTTTTTCGTGATTTCTATGTGATGACATTTATGCAATTTCTCTTTCCGCCAGAATTTGATTGCTTTTTACTTTACTGTAACCAAGCAATCATTTTTTTTATGTTCTTTCTGTTGTAGGTTTTAAAAGGCTTCCCTGAATGTTTACAAGCGGATATTTGCCTGCACTTGAACAGAAATCTTCTCAATAATGCAGCGGCCTTTAAAAACGCCAGCGAAGGTAACACAAATGTTTTGATATCATTTCAGACATCATAAACACGAAACGAAATCATTCCGTATTTCTCATATTAGAAATTTGCTGTTTGCTTTAGACAAAGATTTCAATTTTAATATATTAGTATAGCTATTGGTTTAAAACAGACAGAAACTAATTATCATTATCAATTCTGCAGATTGTATAATGTCTGTATATAATAATAGACAATAAAATTGTTTGGTTGGCTGGCTGGTTGGTTGGATGGTTTCTCCGGTCACGCTTACATTAGATAGAGAGAAAGTGAGAAACCAAACGTGAGATACCAAGCTAACATAAGAAGTGTAAGATGTGCGCACACACTAGGCTTGATGGCATATAATGAGTAAAGAAACACTATACACACTGAGAGAGAATAACTCATAGAGGCAGAGGAGATTGAGTAATTGATAGAGGACTTATACAAATGAGAAATAAACAGTTGTTCTCTGTAGACAGAATTCAACAGCGGTTAGTATTTTCAAGTTCGAATCTGCTAGAATATATTAAGAATGAATATGTACGTCATTATTTTCTTTTATTTAATTTTACTTTTAAGATAATTGTTCTTCTTTTGAAAATTATTGTTCATTTCATGATTTTGTATAAGAATCAAGAATTTGATAAAAGTTAAATTATAATTCTTGTGTGTATACCCATATTTTCTCGTATATGACTCATGGCAGCAAAGGCATGCTTTCAAAATTACTTGTCATATGCCGGATAACACTCAAGCGGATATATATAATATATAATATTAGACTTTTAAAAATATTCGGATTTTAGATTTATGATCGAAATGCGATGAAACGGTTGGTGAATATAGGGTAAAGTTTCTGATAAATTTACAGTTATCCTCTCTGAAATATTGATATTGAGAAAAACAAGTATGGAAGCTTTTCATAAAATAAAAGTAGCTTCCGCAATTGTAAGATATATTACATTTTGGTTATAAACAGGTTATTATAGTTCACATATATTTCTAAACTGAAATTAGACTTGTTTTATTTGCTTTTGGCGTCAGATATTTCATCAGCCTCCGTTGCAGCACATCAATTACATTTCTACCACAAGCAATATGGAAATCAGTTGTTATCTTCATATAGATTTGTTATATCAAAATATTGAAATGGTTCAAATAATTGCTTTATACTGTTATTGTATTGGATAAGCATCTAATGCATTATTATTGATCATATGGCAGTTTTTACAACAGTAATTATTGACAATGAACCTGGGAAAAATAAGTGATGATCGAATTGTTTTTATCTGTTTCCGTCTCTGTTCTGATTTAATATTTTTATTCATCTATGTATACATTGATTTTGCAATAATCAACACAACTTTGACGGTCAGGCCAAAGGACAAATAACGAAAAAAAGAAGAAATCAAACAAATTTGGTGTGTACTGTTTGCATGAAGTCACTACCAATTTTAACTCAGACAATCAATCCTCTTTCCTTGTTTAAAGATATTATTGAAAGTGTTTTATTGCATTATTTAGTTGTGTAATTCTGTATATCCGTTCGGATACCGCTGGAACACAGACAATGTTTAAACTAGCTTCACTGAAAATTTCTAAAAATACCTTTTACTTTTTTGTTTCTTTACTTTTGTTTTTTTTTTGCAAATTTCTATAGACTGTTAATTAATGATGCGAATATAAAGATATATGGCTACCGCATCCACCAGTGGCAAAAGCTCATGAAATGAAATAGGATACAGCACAAAATAATGGGTAATAACATCAAAGACTTATAGATCGTATTCAACAATTAGATTGAACAATTAATCTCGTTAACACCTGATTCATGTTTAATGAAATTCCATTCGAAAAATAAGTGATCAGCGGATGTTAATACTCCATTAGAAAACTAATAAGAGTCTTAAGTGTAAAATCTCTATTTCAGAGATTTTTACTCTGACGAATTCTAATAAACTTTAAACAGTTTATCGAAAGCTCGTTGTGATTCTTTACATTGTGCCTCTTGATATGAAACGCTATATCATTAACATCAGAAGAGCCAATTTTCATGAAGTTTTCAAGAATTCTAGAATTGAAAGTAGTTTGAAAACAAGCGACAAGCTATATAATTAAAATAAACGCCGAAGGAATTGAATAATGAGTAAACAGCATTGGCTTCACCTAGACTTTTAATATAGTATACTAATAATATATTTATAAAGGCAATGAGCAGGCAGAATCGTTAGTACACCGGACAAAATGCTTAGCAGTATTTCATTAGTCTTTACGTTCTGATCTGAAATTCTGCCGAGGTCGACTTTGCTTTTCATCCTTCTCGGGGTTGTTGAACCTCAGTATCGATGTAACTGACTAGCTCCCTCCTCCAACAAATTTCAGGCCTTATGCATATAGTAGAAAGGCTGTTAACACTATTTATGCAATGTATTAGAAGTATTGATATATTTAAGGTAGCGAGCTGGCAGAATTGTTAGCAGGCCGGGCAGAATGTTTAGCGGCATTTCGTCCGTCTTTATGTTCTGAGTTCAAATTCCGCTGAGGTTGACTTTACTTTTCATCCTTTCGGGGTCGATAAAATAAGTACCAGTTGAGAACTGGGATCAAAGCAATTATCCTACCCGCCCTTTGAAATTGCTGGCCTTGTACCAAAATTCGAAACCAATATAGTTTAAGACTGCTTAAAGCATAGAGAGTGAATTGGTAGAGGTGAGCAGACTGCTTGGCGGTATTTCGACCAACTCTCTGCGCTTTGAGTTCAAATCCCACCCAGGTCAACTATAATTTTCATTCTTTTGACGCTTATAAAAACTTATCAGTCCATAGAGCTGGACTGCTGGAAGTATTTTCACAGAAACCTTGCGTTATGAATTCGAATCTCGCATGGTCTTCCCGTCAACCTGTTTAACATCACTGCCTGGCACCTTGGGTAACGTCAGCGGATCCCACTCATTTGCGAACATTGGGACCTGGTTCGAGGTTACCTTTCTCCTCTCTGCCACCCATTAGCCCCACAGATCCTGTAATGACTGTCTTTCTCCCTAAATAAAATGCTAAAATTAACACTATTATAAATTTGATACTTTAAAGCAGAGTTGTCAATCGTTCAGACCAAACGCTTCGTCGAAAAGACATGAGTGTTTACTAATTAGTAGACAATAATATTGTTGTTTTTAATTCCATGTAAGCACTGATGTAACAGACCAATGAACAAAGGCATTCTGATCTTCGCCATCTTGTATTGTACCTGCTATGATAAAGAAACACAAAAATTTGTTTGAGATTTTTTACTAAAAAAGTATTTATTTTTATCGTTAACAAAATAAACGTTGTTACTATCAACGACAAACACCAGGATAATTCGAAGCTTATTGTTGTTGAACTACGTATGAATGTTGCTATTGTCATAAGTTTCTTGTTGTTAGCTTGTCATGGTTTGTTGCTGCCGCCACCGCCGTTCATTGTTTTTATGTTGTCACAGCTCTCTGGTCTACTGCTGGTTCACTGCAACTGTATACTGACTGCTGTCTGCCGTCTCCGTCTGCTGCTCAGAAAAATCAGCGCCAAAGATGAAATTGTTATTAGATCCGGTTCCACACTGCGGAATTTGAACTCAGAAACTAAAGACTACGCATTCTATCCGGCGTGCTAGCGATTCTGCCAGCTCGCTGCCTTGGTTTACTTTATTATTAACACAACATAAGGCTGCGACTCAGCAGAATCACTACTGTACCGGAATAAATCTTTAGCAGCATTTCTTCCAACATTACGTTCAGAGTTCGAATGCTGCCGTGGACTATTTTGCCTTTCATCCTCGCGGGGTCGATTAAAGAACTACCTGTTAAAAACTGGGTCAATGTAATCAGCTTACTTCATCCCCCGATATTGTTGGCCGTGTGCCAAAATTTAAAACCAATGTTATTACCACATTTCTCGCAAATATTTAAAAGCGTAGACTGCAAAACTATTAATATTGGACTAATCTTTAAATTTGATACTCATTAATAACCCAAAGTAAAACTTAGTGTACACCTGTACAGATGAACAACGACAGTTTAGAATGGAAAATATGTTTTTTAAGAAAAATAGAACTATATCTTGTAGCTGAGTTTTGAACTTGCTTCTCCAGGTTTTCGATGACAGGAAAAGTGAGAGTAAAGTTTTATATGGGACATAGTTACGAGTGTCTGTATATGTATATATATGTGTCTATGAAGTGTGTGTAATATATTTGTGTGTGTGTGTAATGACTAAGGAAAATAGACTAATAAAGGGGCATATAAGCTCTCGACACAAAAATAGAAGTCTTTACTATCGGCATGGGGGTCAGACCCACATCCCTTTGTTAACGCGACTAAGTGTGTTACGCGACTAAGTATGTATGTATGTATATATATATATATATATACGTATATGTATACGTATATATGTATATACAGATGTATATACAAATATATATATATATATAT
>NC_068989.1:64729200-64731629 GCF_001194135.2 Octopus bimaculoides | reverse complement strand
GCACACGAAATACACATACGAAACATATATATATATATATATATGTGTGTGTGTGTGTGTGTGTTGTTGTTGTTATTGTGTGCATACATCAACAACTGATGCATCTGGACACGTTTTCAGTGATGTGCCTGGTATCATCGGGCGTTTCGGGTCTTTCAACGTCATACATCCTCCTCCAGGTGACCTTATGGACGCCCAACCTTCCGCGTTCTTTTACATGGCTTAGAAATATTGGAGGACCGTTGCAATAAGTAAGTGAGTCTGAGAAGGGTATATGTTGGATAAGATCATTATTAACTGATCCACCTGTGTGACGTTTCCTGTCCATAAAGATTTAGCTTTATATGTACATACGTACATATACATATACGTATGTATATATATATATATATATTTATATATAGAGAGAGAGAGTGAGAGAGACGTGTGTGTGTGTGTGTGTGTGTGTGTGTGTGTGTGTGTGTGTGTGTGTGTGTGTGTGTGTGTGTGTGTGTGTGTGTGTGTGTGTGTGTGTGTGTGTGTGTGTGTGTGTGTGTGTGCATATGCTTATAAACGATTTCAATTTTCTGCATGATTATATTTTCTTTCCAAACATTTCGTAGGTGAATATAATTCAAACAATTGCCATGCCACTCAGATCCTTAAATGCTAATATACTTATTTAAGAATCTGTAGAACGGACCGGAACGATAGCAGTTTCTCTCACACTTGCGTAAGTGATATCATAAATAATCTCAAAATCAATAAAAAGCAATGAAATGAAACGTTATCAATGTTTTACAATAATATAATAATGATAATTCATCCAGCTGATTTAGATCTAACTAATATGATAATTAACTTGATTCAAACACAACGACAAAAGATATGGAAATGTTGTAGGGAATGATAACTATAAGGCTGATCGTGTACTGTTTATATCGTAGCAAACTGGACAGGAAGGCGGTCGCTCGAAGAATCTGAAATAGCAGTCAAATCTTTCTCAGATCACGTTGTATAAGGTTCTTTATTATTCTAGCAAAGCGCATTCAGTAATGTGAGTTATACTATGCTTAAGACAAAAAAAATCCATGGTCACGGTTCGAATGATTATGTGTTAAGCAAAGTAAACAACCACACAAAAACAACATTTAAGTTATATTTGTAATTTGAGAATAATTCCTTTGCTTTTCTCCCAACACAACTTGGACAAAATTATGTGTTATGCCTACCATCTAGATAAGAGTGTGTGGGGGTATGTGTGTGTATGTGTGTACTTATGTGTGTGTGAACTTTTTCCTTGTGCGTGTATATATATTCTTTTCCAGCTGATTTGGGGTTGTATGGGAGATCATCAGGAAGAGAGTTCACTTCCAACACGTAGGATATTATTTTCTCCACTTTTCAGCACTAAGATACTGTATCTATTTTTGCTTCTGTTGCTTAGCAAGTTCTGTCTGACAGAGTATGCGATATTCGAAGGCTGTCAGCACTAATCTCAGCCCTCTACCTCCTTTATCTCTTCTTAAGTAGAGCCTGTCGATATCACTATTGTTATCGAGATTTCCAGTTGATATTAGCATCTTGCGGGTTTTAATGCCTATGAAGTGGATTTCTTCTACAGATCAGTCAACTATCCCAAATGTAGAAATGGGCAATGGTACTGAAAATGCATTGTGGGATATTATCTTCTTGCAAGAGGAGAGTTCGGACTGCCATATATTGCTTAGTCTGGTGTAATATCCATAGGTCATTTTATCTTTATTCACAGTACCTTGGTATGATATATCTTCATCAATGCCAAGGTAATCGTAGCCTTCTTTGTGTGGGACAGAAAAGATAGTGAGACCATTGATGCACAGGATTTGTGTCTGAGTGTTTGATTTTCCCTGTTCAACACTTAAATAGAACATTTCTGGCCAAATTCCATTCCTATGTTAGCTGACAATGTTATTATTAATTCCAGTTGTCAATGTGTTCATTTTTTTTTTTTTTGCATTGTTAATATTTTTAGTATAGATTTTAAGGTCAACCACAAAGAAAGTATGGGTTACATTAATATCTCTTGCAGTTTCAGACCCTAGCATGTAGCCACTTGTTTCTTGTAGCAGGAATGCCAATGGTTTTAATGCCAAAAGGAACAGAAGTACAGAGGGACTATCTCCCTCGAACGTTTCCTTTGAAATATTTATAGCATTGGAGCGGATCGTTCCACTCTCTATTCTAAGTGAGAGGATTGTGGTCCAGGTCTTTGTGAGCTTCTCAATGCCAGCAGTTAAGGTAGCTGGCACTTTCAAAATGGAGACACATACAGCAGTCATGAGTGGAGATTGAATGTATGTATACACACACACATACACACATACAAATCTGCGTGTGTAAATATATATACATATATATACATATATATATATTTATATATTTGCATATATATATGCATATATATATAT